>NW_019943969.1:0-631 GCF_002910315.2 Salvelinus sp. IW2-2015 | reverse complement strand
ATATAGTATTTATCCCTATTAGTAGTTAATATAGTTATGAGTATTATCCCTATACGTATCTGTATAGTATTATCCTATATTTGTATAGTATTATTCCTATAGTATCTGTATAGTGTTATCCATATAGTATTTATATAGTATAGTATTATCCCTATAGTATTTGTATAGTATTGTATTATTCATATGGTATTTGTATAGTATTATCCCTATAGTATGTGTATAGTATAGTATTATCCCTATAGTATTTGCATAGTATTATTCCTGTAGTATTTGTGTAGTATTATCCCTATAGTATTTGTATAGTATTATTCCTATAGTATTTGTATAGTATTATCCCTATAGTAGTTATATAGGATAGTATTATCCCTATANAGTATTATCCCTATAGTATTTGTATAGTATTATTCCTATAGTATTTGTATAGTATTATCCCTATAGTAGTTATATAGGATAGTATTATCCCTATAGTATTTGTATAGTATTATTCCTATAGTATTTGTATAGTATTACCCCTATAGTAGTTATATAGGATAGTATTATCCCTATAGTATTTGTATAGTATAATATTATTCCTATAGTATTTGTACAGTATTATCCCTATAGTATTTGTATAGTATTATTCCTATAGTAT
>NW_019943968.1:86457-93401 GCF_002910315.2 Salvelinus sp. IW2-2015 | reverse complement strand
GTGCAAGAAAAAGCCATCAGGACACTTGCTTTTGAGAATTAGGCCACTTGCCAAAGTCTTGGCCAAATACTGTCGTTAATCCATGAGCGATATGTTTATGAGAAAAGACACACACATTTGACAGTCTATTTGGAAATAAATAGATGATGAGGCTAGTTTGTGGTTATCGTTGTGACATCCTGTGATTCACAAAATGCCAGATGCCCACCTGAATTTAACAAGATATCTCTATAAGACTGATTTGCCATGTAGAACCCCCAAATGGCGAAGAATAAACGGCCTGACACGAAGATGCAATTAGTTTAAGAACAAACAAATCACTGAGACGTCTCTGAGCGTTATTCTCAGTTGATTTAGAAACGATCATCTGGTCCAAGAACGTTAGGCAGGTTTTTTAGTTTACATGCAAACCTCCTCAGAGCCTGTTCATATTATTTGGTTTGAATTGAATAAAAAGGATGATTGTCTAGATTTGCTTATTATGCTGGCTCCAGTGTGGGAGCGCATCGCCAGTGCGGAGTGGTTTAGGTGCTTTTAGCTGGTCTCATCCCATTAGTGACATAATTCAGGGAGGATGAAAGTTGCAAATGCGCACTCACGCACTCACGCCCACTCACGCACGCACGCACACACACACACACACACACACACACACACACAACCACACCACACACACACAACCAACACACACACAACACACACCAGAGACACACATAGAATTCTATATAATTACCTGTGCAATGCAGATGCAATCACTGACAATAGCTCTGCCAAATTAGAAGGCGGGCGAACTTTTTGTTTTTGTAGCCCATATATCAATTATTCTCTTCAATAACAATGCTTTGCAAATATAATTGAATTATGTTGTTTTGAAGATATATGACTGATGCTGTTGTCATTTACGGCAAAAAGGCAGATTGTCACAATTCAAATCTACCCAGAACAACATGTGGGTGATGCCAGTATTACTACCCAGAAACAACATGGCTGTGATGCAGTAATTACCTACCCAGAACAACAGGGTCGGTGATGCAGTACTACTACCCAGAAACACAGGTGATGCCCAGAAATACTACCCAGAACAACAGGCTGATGATCCAGTTAATACTACCCAGAGAACAACAGGTTGATGCGTATACTACCCAGAACAACAGGTGGTGATGCGAGTGTAAATGCATACTACCTTTGGTCAGACAACAGGTGATGCAGAAAGTGACAGGCGTTACCCAAACTTACCTCAGTCTTAGAAACAAACATTGGTGGATGATCCGAATAAAGTTCAAATGAGACTTGAGATTCAACTACCAAAACAACAGGTGGTGAAGCTCAGTAATCCACTCTACCCCAGGGATACTACGAGGGGGTCGGTGATCCATGGCAGATATTATACTCTACACCTCGACTTGGCAGAAACAACAGGTGATGGCCACATTGAGATCAAATTGCTCAGCGGCAGACAAGGTGCAAGTGACATCGAGGCTGGAGTCGTAATCCCAGTAAATAGCGTGACCCACAGGAGACAACAAGGTGATGGCAGACACATTGAGTCTACCCAATGGACAACAACCATGAGAGGGGGGTGGGCACTTACGCGGGGAGTGGGGGGGGGGGAATCCACTTAGTCCTTCCAAGAAGAACAACAGCGCATTTAGTATGCTCAACACACTACGCCGTTCATGGACAAAAAACCCAAACAGTCACGCAACCCCGCACTACACCAACCAGCGGCAGTGTCCTCGAGGCTCCACTAATACGTGTCCCCTGCAGAAGCGATATCTGCCAATGGACCTAGCTGCGGAATGATCCAAGGTAGCGAATGGAAATAATATCATCGTAGGCCTCCCTCTCAGACAAACAACTCATATTATTTTTATGCATGTCTAAAGCAAACACTCCATAGCGCGTGCTCTCTGGTATAGAAAGAAGGTGCAACAACCCCAGAATCACCATCCCAATAAACCGTACGATAGACCATGGATGTCGAGGAACAAAACACATGCGAGTCTTCTTGTGATTGCAGAGAGGGATGCTTTTCTGCAAATAAAGGCCTCCAGGAAACGACAATCGCAACACCGTATTGAGGTGATGCGCAGGATGGAATGGTAGAACCTAATCGTTATACCGCCACGGCCAACAACATCCCCATCAGTAAGAGAGCATATCACTATTGAGAAGATGGGTCTGCCTGGACGTTAGTCTACCGCGTCAGAACATACAGGTTGACCACTGCAGATAGACATAACGCTAACCTCAGAAAACAACAAATGCAGTTCAACCTCCAATTTAAATTGACTGACCAGCAAAGTGCATACCCGTGAAACCCAAGCGTAAAGCTCCCCCAGCCAGTCTCCAAATGACCCTGAATACTCCACCCACAACAACAGAGTGGATGAAATCCATCTAGTAAACATAGGCCCAGTAACAACAGGCTGGGTAATGCAAGTCCGTATTGCCAGCAACAGCCCCAAACCTGAAACGATCTGGAGTAAGATAGGTCTGAATTATCTTATCCCAGAGCAACAGTGGTGGCTGTGAGGCCAAAGCCAATACCCGTGTGCAAATGATCTACTCCGAGTAGCCAAAACAGAGCTGATCTAGCCGTCAAAGAAACTACTCATGGAGATTTAACTACCACCAGAAACTAAGCAGCGATCTCTATAACAAAGTAATGAGTCCACTACACACAAAAACATTTCACTGTGAGTGCCTGATTGCAAAATATTAAGTTCTGCTTTCTGAAGTGGTGATAATCAAACATACCCAGAAACTAAACACAGAAGCACTGACGAATAAAAGGCAATAATTAAATTTACACTCTCTCAGAAACAAACTCCAGGTGATTACAATGTGATTTCGCAAATTACTGACCCAATACGAACATTGTTGATTCGCGCTGCCTGATCTCTGCACAGTGAAAGTAATGTACTCCCTCCAGTAGAATACAACAAGGTATGGTGTGAGCCAACACCTTCTGACCCCATGCTTTGTAGAGTACGGAAACTGACAATACATAACCTCGGCAGTCAGATCACTTAACAAAGTGACGTGTGGTTCTCTGCCCTAAGCCCTAGATACAAAATACAGGAAATCACCTGGTCACTTTCCCTCAAGAATAACAACATGGGAGGTGCACAAGGTGATACAATTGCTTAATAATTTACTAACTGGCTATTATTAACCTATCCCCATAGTAACTATCACATATATAATTGTAATGGTTATCTGTATTTTGAACGTCTGAATATTGGCCACTCTGTAGAATACTAACCCTTAGCGTACACATACCCTAGAGGACTGTAATGTGCTACTATAGTTCTCTTTAAATATACTTACAACTCCTCTAGTTATATTATATACAAGAATCAGTGTGTGATGGTGTTGATTATTGAATTCTTGAATATTAATGCGCTACTGAATTGAGAACCAAGACCCCAGCAGCAACATTATATTGCACTAAGATGCAACTACACTACACATAAACCTCACAACCACATACAATTAGTAGTAGTGTGATGCCCAGTAATACTACCCAGAACAACAGGTGATGCTAGTAATACTACCAAAGAACAACAGGCTGATGATGCAGTAATACTACCCAGGAACAACATGGGGTGTAGACCCCAATTTAGCAAATTAGTGTATTTAAGATATCTCGATTTATGTAACCCATGAATCATATCGATGGGGGCGTTGCGGTGATTGCGGCGGTGTGACTCAGTGGCTAAATATCTACGACACACTTCATATATTTAAACCTTATTTCCTCAGCCCTTAATAATAATAAAAAGAGGATCTGCAAATCATCTGTCAAAAACTTTTGGTCAAAACATGTACAAGTTGTTAGAGTCTGACTTTTCTTTGACAACTCTGGATAACAACAGGGTTGCCCAGATTTCCGCAGGATCCTAAATTCCAGTGTCTTATGCAGAGAAGCATATTTATTTTCTTTTATCATAAAGAAAATGATGATGACTGGAGAGGGGGTTTGGTCCAGAGTATTTTTACATTTTTCAAACACCTTGAATCAGCCTTTTCCTGCAATCTAGAGCGATAATCATTATGCTTAAATCTATGTAAAAAAAAAAAAATGTATTTTTGTTCTGCATGTCTAAGCATATCTCTAGCATAGGCTACCTCTTGAGCAGTCTGTATCCTCCTGACTGTTGGTTCTATTTAAAGAAACAAACTATGCTTCTCTGCATCTCTTCTAAAATATGGGTAAAGGACTGAAAATAATGTGAGTCTTATTCATTACATTTAGTTATTGCTTGCTTTTCTAAAGTCTACCAACCTTGCCTGCAGACAAGCCAGCTATGATTGTTAGACAAGCTAGCTACCCTTATCTTGATAGCCTGAAATGGGTTCTTGGTAGCTAGTTACGAGGTTGGGAGATTGGGAGAATATCTCGGCTAGCTAAAGCCAACTTTATAAAATTGCTAGGTGGCTAGTAGTATTAAATATAGAAAACTATAATAATAATAATAATAATACAAGTATTGGTCAGATGCGTTCACTCACATGATATATTTGACAGTCATTTCCTTTGCCCCCCAAAAATGACTTGCAAATCATCTGTCACTTTTGGCGACGTTAACATATCAACCTACTTGAGTTTGGCTTTCTCTTATAGACTTGTTTTGGCTTTCTCTCTGCATGAAGATATTCCTGATAACAACAGGAGGGTTTGGCAGCCTGATGCACAACAGGTGTCAGATAGGTTTTCTTCTCCTGTAATTACATGTCAGTCTATTCGAGCTGGTCATTAGGGTTCGAAACATGCTCTCTGTCAGGGTGTGTGTGTGTGTGTGTGCGTTCTGTGTGTGTGTGTGTATGTACAGGGCCTCTGGTGTGTGTATGTGTGTGTGTGTGTGTGTGTGTGTGTGTGCATGTGTGTGTCCTGCAGCCAGGGTGTCCCACCGGGGATGCCTTCAGACACGTTAGCCCTCCCACACCACATACCGCTAATTGGCCTGTCACACCTTCTATCTGGATCCCAGGATCTGTGTCATGTCAGGAGATGTGATTTTACTGGACAGCGCTAGCCCCCGCCTGGCCTGCAGGGATTCATTTTTTTCTCCGTTCAGGAAAGACAAAAGAGGCTATGAGGTTATTTAGGGTAGCACAGAGTCACGACACAGGACACAGGAAGGCACGACTACACCCACATTCCTCCATTTAGGTAGAAATGGATGACTTGGCTAGCCTACACCCAGTGATAGAACTTGAGGATTTGCATGCAAGGTGAACACACAGCAGACACTGTATAGACCTATACTATAAAGAGCTACAGTATGTATTTGCTTTCAAATGGTAAACACATGGAGATTATGTCAGAGTCAGAGAAAGGCATAAAAACATGTTGTCAAAAGCTTGTTTTCTTTGATCATGTAAATGCTCATTCTTTCCACTCGTACCGAGAGCAATGTTCCAGGAGTGTTTTACCGTGTTTAAATTAGGCAGTAACAAAACAGCGTAACACGTTTGTCTGTCAACATTAATAATGAATGAATAAATTTACATTCATGAACATAAGATGCGCTTCAAAAGTGTTTATCAAAACGTGTGTTTATTGTGTCTGATGTATCACTCTAAATCAGAGTACAGACAAACATTATGCCCATAACAATAAACGGATTAACCAATAACACTTAGGTATTAAAATAAACAAACGGATTATCGAATAACAAGCTAGTCACCTTGCTTTTCAAACACACACACACACACACACACACACACACACACACACACACACACACACACACACACACTACACATCTAGATGTGTATAAGAGACAGGTGTGTGTGTGTGTGTGTGTGTGTGTGGCAAGGTGACTAGCTTGTTATTCGATAATCCGTTTGTTTATTTTAATACCTAAGTGTTATTGGTTAATCCGTTTATTGTTATGGGCATAATGTTTGTCTGTACTCTGATTTAGAGTGATACATCAGACACAATAAACACACGTTTTGATAAACACTTTTGAAGCGCATCTTATGTTCATGAATGTAAATTTATTCATTCATTATTAATGTTGACAGACAAACGTGTTACGCTGTTTTGTTACTGCCTAATTTAAACACGGTAAAACACTCCTGGAACATTGCTCTCGGTACGAGTGGAAAGAATGAGCATTTACATGATCAAAGAAAACAAGCTTTTGACAACATGTTTTTATGCCTTTCTCTGACTCTGACATAATCTCCATGTGTTTACCATTTGAAAGCAAATACATACTGTAGCTCTTTATAGTATAGGTCTATACAGTGTCTGCTGTGTGTTCACCTTGCATGCAAATCCTCAAGTTCTATCACTGGGTGTAGGCTAGCCAAGTCATCCATTTCTACCTAAATGGAGGAATGTGGGTGTAGTCGTGCCTTCCTGTGTCCTGTGTCGTGACTCTGTGCTACCCTAAATAACCTCATAGCCTCTTTTGTCTTTCCTGAACGGAGAAAAAAATGAATCCCTGCAGGCCAGGCGGGGGCTAGCGCTGTCCAGTAAAATCACATCTCCTGACATGACACAGATCCTGGGATCCAGATAGAAGGTGTGACAGGCCAATTAGCGGTATGTGGTGTGGGAGGGCTAACGTGTCTGAAGGCATCCCCGGTGGGACACCCTGGCTGCAGGACACACACATGCACACATAAGAAACCCTAGGGAAAACTTCCTCCGAAGTTAAGAAACCCTAGGGAAACTTCCTCCGAGATTACCAGGCCATCACAAAGAAACCCTAGGGAAACTTCCTCCGAGATTACCAGGCCATCACAAGAAACCCTAGGGAAACTTCCTCCGAGATTACCAGGCCATCACAAGAAACCCTAGGGAAACTTCCTCCGAGATTACCAGGCCATCACAAGAAACCCTAGGGAAACTTCCTCCGAGATTACCAGGCCACCACAAGAAACCCTAGGGAAACTTCCTCCGAGATTACCAGGCCATCTAC
>NW_019943968.1:72774-85383 GCF_002910315.2 Salvelinus sp. IW2-2015 | reverse complement strand
TCTTGTGATGGCCTGGTAATCTCGGAGGAAGTTTCCCTAGGGTTTCTTGTGATGGCCTGGTAATCTCGGAGGAAGTTTCCCTAGGGTTTCTTGTGGTGGCCAAACCAAAGTGTTTTCACTGATGTGTCTAGGGATGAGGGGCTGAATCCTCAAAGATCTGTAAGCAAATAATATCAATGAATCTTTCAAAACTTCAGTTTAACAGTCTTAGGTCAGATAATATTGGAAATCATAGTTAGAGCGCCAATACACTATCAGTACCTAAAGGCGTTTTTTTAGGCTGGCACGGTTCAGTGAGCTCCTGGGGTAAAAAGTGTACAGCCCACTGAGTACAGTGTCCAGGCTTTGATGGAGTTTGTTGCCTTTCACAGCTTTTTTAAAGACCAGCTCCAGCCGATGGGTCAGGCTGTACCAAACTCCACAAGCCAGACAGGTAGCACCTGAAAAAAAAAAAGTTCACAACATGATTCCATTCCCATCAGACACTAAACTCATGAAATTGGCTGATCTGAAGTTGTCCCTCATCTCATMTGTCTTTCAACCTCAGCTACGTAGCCAACCTAGTACTTTTCCTGCTTCCTGTTGGTGTTTGTTTTTTCCTATCTTGATGTCCTTCATCATGTCCAGGCTGAAAAATGTACACCATTAGTTAACTAAGCAAATTATGAAATGCAAGACTTACTTTTACAATGAATAATATTATTTCAAGAATCAATAATGATCTAGAGCTAATAGTACGTATCCGTTCAAAGATCTGGAAGGGTTTTGCCGCCTTTGCGAGGGCATGAGCTTCCCTGAACAAAATGCTACTTTTTTGTTGCTTGATAAGCTATCATCTTTGTCAGCACTGTTCAGTTACTGTCGTGGCTGGGGTGGCTTTGGCCTTCCGGATGGCAAGTTGTCTTTGGTGGTAAATTGACTTTCGGTGAAACTTAATGCTTTCCATCTTGTAATTATTACCAAGCTCAAACGAACTTTGCCTTGCGGGGGTTTGAGCTAGCAGCTGCTCGACCGGGCAGAGCACCACGTAGTTTCCCCATCTCTGAAGAGTCTTATTTTCTTCCACCCACACCCTTTCCATTTTTCTTTTCATATTCTTAGTTTGTGTCACTTTTTGTTTTCTTGTGTGGTGGGGGCAGCGATGTTGGTAAAAAAAAAAACGATACATATCGTTGCTACTTCACTTGCTAGCTACCGATGACAAGACAACTGTTAAACACAACAACGTTCCYTTGGCAACCAAACTAAGCTCATGTGCATCTGCTTTACCTGCCGCCGCTAAGGCAGAGGAGCGAGGTTGTTACTGCTTGTACAGTCGAATCATCTAACCTAACATCTAAAAACAAGTCCTCTAACCTAACACTAACCAAGCTCCTCTAACCTAACATCTAAAAACAAGTCCTCTAACCTAACATCTAAAACAAGTTCCTCTAACCTAACATCTAAAAACACAGGAGGAATAGTGCATCAAAACACACTTCAAATTAATGATGTGTCTCTCTGAGTTGTACCGTTACGTAGCTCAGGGGAAGTGACATGACAGACAAAGAGAAAGACAGAGAAAATAACTCTCGCGAATTAATTGCTGACCCTAAAAAGTTTCAGTTTCATTCTGGGATGCTGTCAGTATTTGTACCTTGCACAGCGGTGTGATGTTTCTTCTGCCGAGTCCACCACTGACAGGTCCAGGTACTATTAGAGAGATAAGAGCGTCGTACCACAGTAACTTCCTGAGTCTAATCATTTTTTTTATTTAACCTTTATTTAACTAGGCAAGTCGGTTAAGAAAATTTTATTTTACAATGACAGCCTACCGGGGAAGCGTGGGTTAAACAAATCAAATTTATTTATATAGCCCTTTTTACATCACTGATATCTCAAAGTGCTGTACAGAAACCCAGCCTAATACCCCAAACAGCAAGCAATGCAGGTGTAGAAGCACGGTGGCTAGGAAAAACTCCCTAGAAAGGCCAAAACCTAGGAAGACCTAGAGAGGAACCAGGCTATGAGGGGTGGCCAGTCCTCTTCTGGCTGTGCCGGGTGGAGATTATAACAGAACAGGCCAAGATGTTAAATGTTCATAAATGACCAGCATGGTCAAATAATAATAATCACAGTAGTTGTCGAGGGTGCAGCAAGTCTGCACCTCAGGAGTAAATGTCAGTTGGCTTCATAGCGATATTTAGAGTATCTCTACCGCTCTTGCTCTCTAGAGAGTTGAAACCAGGCAGGTCTGGGACAGGTAGCATGTCCGGTGAACAGGTCAGGGTTCCATAGCCGCAGGCCGAACAGTTGAAAATGGAGCAGCAGCACGGCCCGGTGGACTGGGCCATGGAGTCATCAGCCAGGTATCCTGAGGTATGGTCCTAGGGCTCAGGTACTCCGAGAGAGAGAACGAAAGAGAGAATTAGAGGAAAGCATACTTAAATTCCAACAGGACACGGATAAGAATAGAAGTACTCCGATATAACAACGACCCTAGCCCCCGACACAAAACTACTGCAGCATAAATACTGGAGCTGAGACAGGGGGGGATCAGGAGACACTTGGCCCCATCTGATGATACCCCCGACAGGGCCAAACAGGAAGGATATAACCCCACCCCACTTTGCCAAAGCCACACGCCCCACACCACAAGAGGGATATCTTCACCACCAACTTACCATCCTGCAGACAAGGCCGAGTATAGCCACAAAGATCTCCGCCACGGCACAACCCAAGGGGGGGGGGGGGGGGGCGCCAACCCAGAAGGTGATCACGTAGTGATCAACCACTCAAGTGACGCACCCTCCTAGGGACGGCATGGAAGAGCACCAGTAAGCAGTGACTCAGCCCGGAACCGGCCAGGCAGAAGACAGCAAGGGCGGTTCGTTGCTCCAGAGTCTTTCGTTCACCTTCACACTCCTGGGCAGACTACACTCAATCATTTGACCTACTGAAGAGATGAGTCTTCAGTAAAGACTTAAAGGTTGAGACCAAGTCTGCATATCTCACATGGGTAGGCAGACCATTCCATAAAAAATGGAGCTCTATAGGAGAAAAGCCCTGCCTCCAGCTGTTTGCTAAATTCTAGGAGACAAATAAGGAGGCTGCGTCTTGTGACGTAGCGTACGTGTAGGTATGTACGGCAGGACCAAATCGGAAAGATAGTTAGGAGCAAGCCCATGTAATGCTTTGTAGGTTATAGTAAACCTTTGAAATCAGCCATTGCCTTTACAGGAAGCCAGTGTAGGGAGGCTAGCACTGGAGTAATATGATCACATTTTTTGGTTCTAGTCGGATTCTGGCAGCCGTATTTAGCACTAACTGAAGTTTATTTAGTGCTTTATCCGGGTAGCCGGAAAAGTAGAGCATTGCAGTAGTCTAACCTAGAAGTAACAAAAGCATGGATACATTTTCCTGCATCATTTTTGGACAGAAAGTTTCTGATTTTGCAAATGTTACGTGATGGAAAAAAGCTGTCCTTGAAACCATCTTGATTGTTCGTCAAGAGAGAATCCCGGGTCCAGAGTAACGCCGAGGTCCTTCACAGTTTTATTTTAAGCCGACTTACAACCATTAATGTTATTGTCAGATTCAACAGAAGATCTCATTGTTTCTTGAGACCTAGAACAAGCATCTCTGTTTTGTCCGAGTTTAAAAGTAGAAAGTTTGCAGGCCATCCACTTCCTTATGTCTGAACACACAGGCTTCTAGCGAGGGCAATTTTGTGGCTTCACCATGATTCATTGAAATGTACAACTGTGTGTCATCCGCATAGCAGTGAAAGTTAACATTATGTTTTTGATGACATCCCCAAGAGGTAAAATATATAGTGAAAACAATAGTGGTCCTAAAACCGAACGTTGAGGAACACCGAAATGTACAGTTTGATTTGTCATTCACAGAGACAAACTGATATTCTTTCCGACAGATAAGATCTAAACCAGGGCCAGAACTTGTCCGTGTAGACCAATTTGGATTTCCAATTCTTCCAAAGAATGTGGTGATCGATGGTATCAAAGGCAGCACTAAGGTCTAGGAGCACGAAGACAGATGCAGAGCCTCGGTCTGACGCCATTAAAAGGTCATTTACCATCTTCACAAGTGAGTCTCAGTGCTATGATGGGGTCTAAAACCAGACTGAAGCATTTCGTATACATTGTTTGTCTTCAGGAAGGCAGTGAGTTGCTGCGCAACAACTTTTTCATTTTTTTTTGAGAGGAATGGAAGATTCGATATAGGCCGATAGTTTTTTATATTTTCTGGGTCAAGGTTTGGCTTTTTCAAGAGAGGCTTTATTACTGTCACTTTTAGTGAGTTTGGTACACATCCGGTGGATAGAGAGCCGTTTATTATGTTCAACATAGGAGGGCCAAGCACAGGAAGCAGCTCTTTCAGTAGTTTAGTTGGAATAGGGTCCAGTAAGTATGCAGCTTGAAGGTTAAGAGACCATGATTATTTTCATCATTGTGTCAAGAGATATAGTACTAAAACACTTGAGTGTCTCTCTTGATCCCAGGTCCTGGCAGATTTGTGCAGACTCAGGACAGCTGAGCTTTGGAGGAATAAGCAAATTATGAATCTTTTCCTCAAAGAAGTTCATGAATTTTTTACTGCTGAAGTGAAAGCCATCCTCACTTGGGGAATGCTGCTTTTTAGTTAGCTTTGCGACAGTATAAAAAATAAATTTTGGATTGTTCTTATTTTCCTCAATTAAGTTTGAAAAATAGGATGATCGAGCAGCAGTGAGGGCTCTTCGATACTGCACGGTACTGTCTTTCCAAGCTAGTCGGAAGACTTCCAGTTTGTGGCGCCATTTCCGTTCCAATTTTCTGGAAGCTTGCTTCAGAGCTCGGGTATTTCCTGTATACCAGGGAGCTAGTTTCTTATGACAAATGTTTTTAGTTTTTAGGGGTGCAACTGCATCTAGGGTATTGCGCAAGGTTAAATTGAGTTCCGCAGTTAGGTGGTTAACTGATTTTTGTCCTCTGACGTCCTTGGGTAGGCAGAGGGAGTCTGGAAGGGCATCAAGGAATCTTTGTGTAGTCTGAGAATTTATAGCATGACTTTTGATGCTCCTTGGTTGGGCTCTGAGCAGATTATTTGTTGCGATTGCAAACGTAATAAAATGGTGGTCCGATAGTCCAGGATTATGAGGAAAAACATTAAGATCCACAACATTTATTCCATGGGACAAACTAGGTCCAGAGTATGACTGTGACAGTGAGTTGGTCCAGAGACATGTTGGACAAAACCCACTGAGTCGATGATGGCTCCGAAAGCCTTTTGGAGTGGGTCTGTGGAATTTCCATGTGAATATTAAAATCACCAAAAATTAGAATATTATCTGCTATGACTACAAGGTCCGATAGGATTTCAGGGAACTCGGTGAGGAACGCTGTATATGGCCCAGGAGGCCTGTAAACAGTAGCTATAAAAAGTGATTCAGTAGGCTGCATAGATTTCATGACTAGAAGCTCATAAGATGAAAACGTAATTATTTTTTTTGTAAATTGAAATTTGCTATCGTAAATGTTAGCAACACCTCCGCCTTTGCGGGACGCACGGGGGATATGGTCACTAGTGTAACCAGGAGGTGAGGYCTCATTTAACACAGTAAATTCATCAGGCTTAAGCCATGTTTCAGTCAGGCCAATCACATCAAGATTATGATCAGTGATTAGTTCWTTGACTATAACTGCCTTTGAAGTGAGGGATCTAACATTAAGTAGCTCTATTTTGAGATGTGAGGTATCACGATCTCTTTCAATAATGGCAGGAATGGAGGAGGTCTTTATTCTAGTGAGATGGCTAAGGCGAACACCGCCATGTTTAGTTTTGCCCAACCTAGGTTGAGGCACAGACACGGTCTCAATGGGGTTGGCTGAGCTGACTACACTGAATGTGCTAGTGGCTGGCTAACAGCCTGCTATCTGGCCGGCACCCTATTTCATTGTGGAGCTGGAGGAGTTAGAGCCCTGTCTATGTTGGTAGTTAAGATGAGAGCACCCCTCCAGCTAGGATGGAGTCCGTCACTCCTCAGCAGGCCAGGCTTGGTCCTGTTTGTGGGTGAGACCCAGAAATAGGGCCAATTATCTACAAATTCTATCTTTTGGGAGGGTCAGAAAACTGTTTTCAACCAGCGATTGAGTTGTGAGACTCTGCTGTAGAGCTCATCACTCCCTCTAACTGGGAGGGGGCTGCCTTGTTCAGGGGCAGAACGACAGATTTTAACTTGTCAGTTCGATGCAGCAACCTTTCGGTTACTGGCCCAACGCTCTAACCACTAGGCTTCGTGCCACTCCATTATTATCAATACAAATAGGGAAAAACCCTTAAGATGTTTAACCTGAATGTTCTTGAGATTTGCTGACCCCTGAAAAGTAGGAGTTTCATTTTGTGAGGTTGAGGTTGATAAGAAGCTGTCACTATTTGTGTGTTCCAGCGTCTGCTAATCCCCGCCTGCTGAGGTACTGACAGATCCATGATCTATCAGAGAGGTGGAGAGATGGCACCTTAACTGTCCGTCTCATTATTATCAACACGAAAGGAGAGAAAAGTCTTATATCTCTGTGTGACTTCTCAATAGGACTATTCTGAAAGTGCTGCTGAGAGACATGACATTACAGACTTCAGGGCCATCCACTCCAAGGACGATAACTATAACAATACCTATAAAGATATACAGTACCAGTCAAAGTTTGGGCACACCTACTCATTCAAGGGTTTTTCTTCATTTTTACTATTTTCTACATTGTAGAATAATTGTGAAGACATCAATACTATGAAATAACACATATGGAATCATGTAGTAAGCAAAAAAAGTGTTAAACAAATCAAAATATATTTTAGATTTTAGATTCTTCAAAGTAGCCACCTTTTGCCTTGATGACAGCTTTACACACTCTTGGCATTCTCTCAACCAGCTTCATCTGGATGGCATTTCCAACAGTCTGAAGGAGTTCCCACATATGCTGAGCACTTGTTGGCTGCTTTTCCTTCACTCTGCGGTCCAACTTATCCATAACCATCTCAAATGGGTTGAGGTCGGGTGATTGTGGAGGCCAGGTCATCACTCTCCATCTTGGTCAAATAGACCTTACACAGCCTGGAGGTGTGTTGGGTCATTGTCCTGTTGAAAAACAAATGATAGTCCCACTAAGCACAAACCAGATGGGATGGCGTATCACTGCAGAATGCTGTGGTAACCATGTTGGTTAAGTGTGCCTTGAATTCTAAAATAAATCACTGACAGTGTCACCAGCAAAGCACCCCCAAACCATCACACGTCCTCCTCCATGCTTCACATGCGGAGATCATCCGTTCACCTACTCTGCGTCTCACAAAGACAGCGGTTGGAATCACAAATCTCAGATTTGGACTCATCAGACCAAAGGACAGATATCCACCAGTCTAATGTCCATTGCTCGTGTTTCTTTTCCCAAGCAAGTCTTCTTTTTATTGGTGTCCTTTAGTCATTTATTCTTTGCAGCAATTCGACCATGAATGCCTGATTCATGCGGTCTCCTCTGAACAGTTGATGTTGAAATGTGTTTGTTTCTTGAACTGTGAAGCGTTTATTTGAGCTGCAATTTCTGAGGCTGGTAACTCTAATGAACTTATCCTCTGCAGCAGAGGTAAATATGGGTCTTCCTTTCCTGTTGTAGTCCTCATGAGAGCGCGTTTCATCATAGCTCTTAATGGTTTTTGTGACTGCACTTGAACATTTCTGGAATGACTGACCTTCATGTTTTAAAGTAATGATGGACTGTCATTCCTCTTTGCTTATTTGAGCTTTTCTTGCCATAATATGGACTTGGTCTTTTACCAACTGTGGCTATCTTCTGTATCAAATCTAATCAAATAAATTGTATTCGTCACATGCACCGAATACAACAACCAACAATGCAGTTCAAGAAATAGAGTTAATAAAAGTATTTACTAAATAAACAACATTTTAAAAAAATCGAATAAATCAAAAAGTAACAAGAAATGTACATAACAATAACTAGGCTATATACAGGGGGTACCGATACCGAGTCACTGTGCGTGGCTACAGAATAGTCAAGGTAATTTGTAAAGTGACTACGCATTGAGAATAAACAGCGAGAAGCAGTATTGTAAAAACAAAAAGCGGGGGAGGGTCAATGTAAATAGTCCGGGTGGCCATTTGATTAGTTGTTCAGCAGTCTAATGGCTTGGGGGTAGAAGCTGTTAAGGAGCCTTTTGGTCCTAGACTTGGCACTCCGGTATCGCTTTCCGTGTCGTAGCAAGTCTATGACTTGGGTGACTGGAGTCTTTGACAATTTTTTGGGCCTTCCTCTGACACCGCCTATTATATAGGTCCTGGATGTCAGGAAGCTTGTGATGTACTGTGATGTACTGGGCCGTTCACACTACCCTCTGTAGCTACAGTCAGATGCTGAGCTGTTGCCATACCAGGCGGTGATGCAACCGGCCAGGATGCTCTCGATGGTGCAGCTGTAGAACTTTTTGAGGATATGGGGACCCATACCAAATCTTTTCAGTCTCCTGAGGCGAACAAGGTGTTGTCGTGCCCTCTTCATGACTGTCTTGGTGTGTTTGGACAATGATAGTTTGTTGGTGATGTGGACACCAAGGAACTTGAAACTCTCGACCCACTCTACTACAGCTCCGTCGTGTTAATGGGGGCCTGTTCGGCCCTCCTTTTCCTATAGTCCACAATCAGCTCCTTTGTCTGGCTCACATTGACAGGTTGTTGTCCTGGCACCACACTGTCAGGTCTCAGACCTCCTCTCTATAGGCTGTCTCATTGTTTTCGAGGTCCCAGGCCTACCACTGTTGTGTCGTCAGCAGTTACCCTGTCGTGTAAAAAATCAAGGAAAAGATCAGAATCTCTGAATTAACTATTTAATGTTAGCTAAATGTAGTTAAAAATAAATTGGCTAAATTTCATTAAATTGACTTGTTAGAAAAGGTGTCAGCTAGAGATGATGCGCAGGAGCTTGCAGGGATTTGTAGTCTTTCATGATGTCTACGTTGATGTTAATTAGTATTTTCGAATCTGAGAGTAAATAGAGCTGAAAGTATTGATAAAAGTCACCTTGTTCGAGAGAGATTTACATGGTTATCCAAACGTCACGCCAGGGTAAGCCTACACAAAACACAGCCCTTATTTTAAGTGTTTCTAATATCCCCTATGAGAAAAATGAATGGTGGAAAAACGTTTGGAACCATTTCCCTGTTTGAACGCAAGATTTTATGGGTATTATAACACCTCCACTGTGGAGCTCTATTAGGCTAATGTTTAGCTAATGAATGGGTTGCATATGCTTCTATCTTAAGCTACAAATCTCTAGTCTGTCTTCACGGTTCTCTTTAGGCAATTACACACCTGGCCTCTCTGCTACAACTATTCTTCTTAGCTCTTGGTGGCCCAAGAAAAGCTAGAATACTATAGCTTGTTGTATACTTAATACGAGAATTGTATTGACAACTACTAGCCTATCGAGGAGAGATTTAGCTTGCTCTTGCTTGCTGAATGTAAAATAAGGGAGTTTGAAAGGAGAGAGAGTGTGCGATGGTGTGATCAAAATACACCACATGAGTGGCATGCTAATGTACCTTTCTGGACCTTGAAAACTGCAGAGAATAGATCCAAACATATCCAAATTATGACATAATCAGACCTTGGCTGCATAATCAGACCTTGGCTAAATTTTATAGCCCTACTATTTAGCTAATGAATGGCCTAATATCTAGCTAATATTTAGCTTCTTAATTTGCCTAATCAACAACACATCTAGCCTCTCTATTCCAGCTGTTCCAGTGCACAATTTGAGCTATAGGCTATGCAAGCCTCTCCCCAATAGGCTATTCTCAAGCCTCTCTCTGCAATAGACCATTCCTCAAACAACTCCGCAATAGGCCATTCCTCAAGCCTCTCTGCTAATGACCGATTCCTCAAGTCTCTCGCTATAGACCATTCCTCAAGTCTCTCTGCTATAGACCAATCCTCAAGTCCTCTCTGCTATAGACCATTCCTCAAGTCTCTCTGCTATAGACCATTCCTCAAGTCTCTCTGCTATAGACCATTCCTCAGTCTCTCTCTATAGACCATTCCTCAAGTCTCTCTGCTATAGACCATTCCTCAAGTCTCTCTGCTATAGACCATTCCTCAAGTCTCTCTGCTATAGACCATTCCTCAAGTCCTCTCTGCTATAGACCATCTCTCAAGTCTCTCTGCTACTGACCGATCCTCAAGTTCTCTTGCTATAGGCCATTCCTCAAGCCTCTCTGCTATAGACCATTCCTCAAGTCTCTCTGCTATAGCCCTTTCTCAAGTCTCTCTGCTATAGACCATTCCTCAAGTCTCTCTACTATAGACCATTCCTCAAGTCTCTCTGCTATAGACCAATCCTCAATTCTCTCTGCTATAGACCATTCCTCAAGTCTCTCTGCTATAGACCATTCCTCAAGTCTCTCTGCTATAGACATTCTCAAGTCTCTCTGCTACTGACCAATCCTCAAGTCTCTCTGCTATAGACCATTCCTCAAGTCTCTCTGCTTAGACCATTCCTCAAGTTCTTCTGCTATAGACCATTCCTCAAGTCTCTCTGCTATAGACCATTCCTCAAGTCTCTTTGCTATAGACCAATCCTCAAGCCTCTCTGCTATAGACCATTCTCAAGTGTCTCTGCTATAGACCAATCCTCAAGTCTCTCTGCTATAGCCATTCCTCAAGTCTCTCTGCTATAGACCATTCCTCAAGTCTCTCTGCTATAGACCATTCCTCAAGTCTCTCTCTAAGCCTTCAGTCTCTCTGCTATGACCATTCCTCAGTCTCTCTGCTATGGCCATTCCTCAAGTCTCTCTGCTATAGACCATTCTCAAGTCTCTCTGCTATAGACCAATCCTCAAGCTCTCTGCTGTAGACCATTCCTCAAGTCTCTCTGCTATAGACCATTCCTCAAGTCTCTCTGCTATAGACCAATCCTCAAGTCTCTCTGCTATAGACCATTCCTCAAGTCTCTCGGCTATAGACCATTCTCAAGTCTCTCTGCTATAGACCATTCCTCAAGTCTCTCTGCTATAGACCATTCCTCAAGTCTCTCTGCTATAGACCATTCCTCAAGCCTCTCTGCTATAGACCATTCCTCAAGTCTCTCTGCTATAGACCAATCCTCAAGTCTCTCTGCTATAGACCATTCTCAAGTCTCTCTGCTATAGACCATTCCTCAAGTCTCTCTGCTATAGACATTCTCAAGTCTCTCTGCTATAGGCCAATCCTCAAGTCTCTCTGCTATAGGCCATTCCTATTCTCGTGAAATTCCAGAAAAAGCTACAGGACATTTATTTAGATCTGTTTTTTATACTAGGCTTTTAATAACCTATTCGGGGCAAGAAGCAGGCTTGATCTTGCTAATTGCTGAATGTAAAATAGGCCTAGGCCAAATGAACTGTAAGGAGAGGGAGAGAGTGTGTTAGTGTGATCACTTTGGCCACTGATGCATTGCAAACAGTTGTACAAGACAGACAGAGAGATGAGCACAGTGAAAAAGAAGATCCAAACGAATTGACATCATTAGAAAATGGAAATCACTTGCAAACACTTGAGCAACGAGGTAAGCAATTACATGATGTAAACGATTATCAGTATACCAGTGCTTGTTGTTGAATTCCTAAAATTAAATATGAGTTTCTATATTATGTCTCATTAAATGTACTGTAGCTACATTGAAGTATCATTTGCAGTTGTCATTGTGACAATGAATACACCCTGAAGCACTGAATTGTCTGAACCGGTTAGAGACCTCATGAATTGTCTGAACCAGTTAGAGAACTCATGAATTGTCTGAACCGGTTAGAGACCTCATGAATTGTCTGAACGGGTTAGAGACCTTGAATTGTCTGAACCAGTTAGAGACCTCATGAATTGTCTGGACCAGTTAGAGACCTCATGAATTGTCTGAACCAGTTAGAGACCTCATGAATTGTCTGAACCGGTTAGAGACTTCATGAATTGTCTGAACGGGTTAGAGAACTCATGAATTGTCTGGACCGGTTAGAGACCTCATGAATTGTCTGAACCGGTTAGAGACCTCATGAATTGTCTGAACCAGTTAGAGAACTCATGTTGTCTGAACGGGTTAGAGAACCCATGAATTGTCTGAACCAGTTAGAGAACTCATGAATTGTCTGAACCGGTTAGAGACCTCATGAATTGTCTGACCCGTTTAGAGACCTCATGAATTGTCTGAACCAGTTAGAGACCTCATGAATTGTCTGAACCAGTTAGAGACCTCATGAATTGTCTGAACCGGTAGAGACCTCATGAATGTCTGGACCGGTTAGAGACCTCATGAATTGTCTGAACCAGTTAGAGACCTCATGAATTGTCTGAACCGGTTAGAGACCTCATGAATTGTCTGAACGGGTTAGAGAATTCATGAATTGTCTGAACCAGTTTAGAGAACTCATGAATTGTCTGAACCGGTTAGAGACCTCATGAATTGTCTGAACGGGTTAGAGAACTCATGAATTGTCTGAACCAGTTAGAGACCTCATGAATTGCCTGAACCAGTTAGAGACCTCATGATTTGTCTGGACCGGTTAGAGACCTCATGAATTGTCTGAACGGTTAGA
>NW_019943968.1:57774-67774 GCF_002910315.2 Salvelinus sp. IW2-2015 | reverse complement strand
CACTTCTCCTGAAGACTGCCAGGGTGTGGAGACATTCTCCTGAAGACTGCCAGGGTCTGGAGACACTTCTCCTGAAGACTGCCAGGGAGTGGAGACACTTCTCCTGAAGACTGCCAGGGTGTGGAGACACTTCTCCTGAAGACTGCCAGCGTTGGATTAGACATTCCAGAAGATAATTTCCAAAGTGGCATCACCAGAGACATAAGATGTGATGTTGATGAGAACTTGAGGCCAAATGCAGGGAGAGAGGGAGAACTAGAACCCTCACAGTACTGTACAGTATGAGTGATTATACTATACATGTTGATGAGAACTAGAACCCTCACAGTACTGTACAGTATGAGTGATTATACTATACATGTTGATGATAACTAGAACCCTCACAGTACTGTACAGTATGAGTGATTATACTATACATGTTGATGAGAACTAGAACCCTCACAGTACTGTACAGTATGAGTGATTATACTATACATGTTGATGATAACTAGAACCCTCAGTACTGTACAGTATGAGTGATTATACATGTTGATGAGAACTAGAACCCTCACAGTACTGTACAGTATGAGTGATTATACTACATGTTGATGATAACTAGAACCCTCACAGTACTGTACAGTATGAGTGATTATACTATACATGTTGATGAGAACTAGAACCTCACAGTACTGTACAGTATGAGTGATTATACTATACATGTTGATGATACTAGAACCCTCACAGTACTGTACAGTATGAGTGATTATACATGTTGATGAGAACTAGAACCCTCACAGTACTGTACAGTATGAGTGATTATACTATCATGTTGATGATAACTAGAACCCTCACAGTACTGTACAGTATGAGTGATTATACATGTTGATGAGAACTAGAACCCTCACAGTCGTACAGTATGAGTGTTTATACATGTTATGATAACTAGAACCTTCACAGTACTGTACAGTATGAGTGATTATACATGTTGATGAGAACTAGAACCCTCACAGTACTGTACAGTATGAGTGATTATACATGTTGATGATGAACTAGACCTCACAGTACTGTACAGTATGAGTGATTATATTATAATGTTGATGATAACTAGAACCCTCACAGTACTGTACAGTATGAGTGATTATACATGTTGATGAAAGAACTAGAACCCTCACAGTACTGTACAGTATGAGTGATTATACATGTTGATGAGAACTAGAACCTCACAGTACTGTACAGTATGAGTGATTATATTATACATGTTGATGAGAACTAGAACCCTCACAGTACAGTACAGTATGAGTGATTAATCATGTTGATGATAACTAGAGTCCTCGACAGTACTGTACAGTATGAGTGATTATACATGTTGATGATAACTAGAACCCTCACAGTACTGTACAGTATGAGTGATTATACTATATATAATTATTATTATTTCAGCCCTGGAATTTCAGGAATATGTTTTTGGTTTTAACTTTTTTTTTTTTTTACAAGTGAATTACTATTTGTAAAGATATAGAAAGAATAGAGGCTATTGAAGCAAATTGCTGCATTTCTGAATCATTCTTGTTACATATACTTTAGTACAGTCAATAAAGAGCAAAGGTGTTATTCTTATTATATAATGAAATACTGATATATGTGAAAAATCATTCAAACTTCAAAGAGAAAAGTTAATTTATGTAATGCTTCCTGTTGTTAGTGTTTTGTAGGTCAGTGTGTTATGAGAGACAATGTTATGCTTTCTGAGTGAGAATTGTTGCCGGTGTTCTGGTTGAACGAGCCTATTTTGAGACATGTATGAAGTGGTTTGGTGATTTGATTGAGTGTTGGAGGTGCGATTAACTGTTTGCCAAGATGCATGTTGGTAATGCAGACTGTGTGAAGAGTTTTTTTAAAAGTGGCTTCAGTATTGACCGATGCTTGTTAGCAATTGAAAAAAACTGTAAACACATTATCTGTTTCTCCTTAATAAGCTGTGTATATTTACCTCAAATTTCAAATGAACCGTCTCACTCACCTACCCCGGCCAAACCCTCCTCTAACCCTGACAACGCTGGGCCAATTGTGCGCCGCTGTCACGCCCTGACCTTATTATCTATGTTTTCTGTATTATTTTGGTCAGGTCAGGGTGTGACGAGGGTGGGTATGCATGTTTTTTGACTTGTCTAGGGGTTTTGTAGATCTATGGGGTTTATGTAAGTCTAGGTAATTGTAGGTCTATGGTGGCCTGAATTGGTTCCCAATCAGAGTCAGCTGTTTATCGTTGTCTCTGATTGGGGATCCTATTTAGGTTGCCATTTTCCATTTTGGTTTTGTGGGTTCTTGTCTATGTGTAGTTGCCTGTCAGCAGTCGGTGTATATAGCTTCACGGTCATTTTTGTTAGTTTGTTTAGTGTTTATTCTTCATTAAAAGAAGTATGTACGCATACCACGCTGCGCCTTGGTCTCATCACTATGACAAATGTGACAGCCGCCCAATGGGACTCCCGATCACGCACGGTTGTGATACAGCCCGGGATCTAAACCCGGGTCTGTGGTGACGCCTCTAGCACTGCGATGCAGTGCCTTAGGCCGTTACGCCACTTGGTCCCCTAAAATCGAGCAGACAGCCATGTAATCTCCATACACAAACATTGTCAGTATAATGGCCTTACTGAAGAGCTCAGTGACTTTAAAACGTGGCACCGTCATAGGATGCCCCCCCTTCTAACAAGTCAGATTGTGAACATTTCTGCCCTGCTAGAGCTTCACCGGTCAACTGTAAGTGCTGTTATTGTGAAGTGGAAACGTCTTAGAGCAACAACGGCTAAACCACAAAGTGGTAGGCCACACAAGCTCACAGAACGGGACTGCAAAGTGCAGAAGGGCGTAGCACATAATATCGTCTGTCCTCAGTTGCAACACTCACTACTGAGTTCCAAACTGCCTCTGGAAGCAACATCAGCATAAGAATTGTTCGTCGGGAGCTTCATGAAATGGGTTTTCAGCAGCCCCGCACAAGCCTAAGATCACCAAACGCAATGCCTAGCATCGGCTGGAGTGGTGTAAAACTTGCCGCCTTTGGACTCAGTGGAAATGCACTCTCTGGAGTAATGAATCACGCTTCACCATCTGGCAGTCCAACAGACGAATCTGGGTTTGACGGATTCCAGGAGAATGCTACCTACCCCAATGCATAGTGCCAAGTGTAAAGTTTGGTGAAGGAGGAATAATGGTCTGGAGCTGTTTTTCATGGTTGGGACTAGGCCCCTTTGTTGCAGTGAAGGGAAATCTTAACACTGCAGCATACAATGACATTCTAGATGATTCTGTGCTTCAAACTTTGTGGCAACAGTTTTCGGAAGGCCCTTTCTTGTTTCAGCATGACAATGTCCCCGTGCACAAAGCAAGGTCCATACAGAAATGGTTTGTCGAGATCGATGTGGAAGAACTTGACTGTCCTGCACAGAGCCCTGACCTCAATCCCATCGAACACATTTGGGTTGAATTGGAACGCAAACTGCGAGACAAGCCTAATCGCTCAACATCAATGCCCAACCTCACTAATGCCCGTGCCTGAATATAAGCAAGTCCACTCAGCAATCTTCCAAGGTGGAAAGCCTTCCCAGAAGAGTGGAAGCTGTTAGAGCAACAAAGGGGGGACCAAGTCTATATTAATACCCATGATTTTGGAATGAGATGTTCGAAGAGCAGATGTCCACATACTTTTGTTCATGTAATGTATGTTTTAGCAAGTTGAGGTATTTGAATTTTTATTTATTATGGACCCCCATTAGTTCCTGCCAAGGCAGCAGCTTCTCTTCCTGGGGTTTATTAAGGATCCCCATTAGTTCCTGCAAAGGCAGCAGCTACTCTTCCTGGGGTTTATTATGGATCCCCATTAGTTCCTGCCAAGGCAGCAGCTACTCTTCCTGGGGTTTATTATGGATCCCCATTTGTTCCTGCCAAGGCAGCGGCTACTCTTCCTGGGGTTTATTATGGATCCCCATTAGTTCCTGCCAAGTCAGCAGCTACTCTTCCTGGGGTCCAAACACACTGAGGCACTTACATTACATATAAAACAGAATATAAAAGAATACATCATGTAACATTATTACAACACTACATATCTACAACAGAAAAAGTATAATACCACTATACAGCAATATTACAATGCACACATTGTAAGTGTGTGTGTGCTAGCGTGTTGTGTCAACATTTTTTGACCATAACAGTTTATAATCCAGGGTTACTCCAAGCAGTTTAGTCACCTGAACTTGCTAAATTTATTTTCCACATGATTTATTACAATATTTAGTTGAGGTTTATGGTTTAGTTTTTTAAATATTTATAACTAACGTATTCCTTGCCACCCATTCTGAAACTAACTACAGCTCTTTGTTAAGTGTTGAACTCATTTCACTCGCAATAGCAGCTGACGTGTATAGTGTTGAGTCATCTGCATACGTAGACACTCTGGCTTTACTCAAAGCCAGTGGCATGTCATTAGTAAAGTTGTTTTTTAAGTAAGGGGCCTAGACAGCTTCCCTGGGGAATTCCTGATTCTACCTGGATTATGTTGGAGAGGCTTCTATTATAGAACACCCTCTGTGTTCTGTTAGACAGGTAACTCTTTATCCACAATATAGCAGGGGATGTAAAGCCATAACACATATGTTTTACCAGCAGCAGACAACGATCGATAATGTCAGAAACTGCAACAGTAGCTAAAATGGGGAGAAGTCTGTCTGTAATAAAGCGCTGCTCTGCCTTCTTAACAACACTATCAACAAGGCAGGTTCTACAAGCCCTAGTTTTGCCACCAGAGGTCTCTTCACAGTGCCCAAGTCCAGAACAGACTATGGAAGGTGCACAGTACTACATAGAGCCATGACTACATGGAACTCTGTTCCACATCAAGTAACTGATGTAAGCCGTAGAATCAGATTTTTTTTAAACAGATAAAGCTACACCTTATGGAACAGCTGGAACGGACTGTGAAGAAATACACACACAGGTAGAGACAGATAATAACATTCACATACACATGATAACACATGCACTCTACACACACGTACACATGGATTTTGTGTTGTAGATATGTGGTAGTTAAGTAGTGGCCTGCGGGAACAAACTAAATGTGTTGTGAAAATTGTTATGAAAAGGAAATGTCATGTCATTTTTGTAATTATATATAACTGCCTTAATGTTACTGGATCCCTGGAAGAGTAGCTGCTACCTTGGCAGGAACTAATGGGGAGCCTTAATAAATATAGGTACAAATGTGTGTGTGTGTCTCTCCCTCTATGTGTGTGTCTGTGTGTGTGTGTCTGTCTGTCTGTCTGTCTGTCTGTCTGTCTGTCTGTCTGTCTGTCTGTCTGTCTGTCTGTCTGTCTGTCTGTCTGTCTGTCTGTCTGTCTGTCTGTTCTGTTCTAGTTAGAATTTTGATTTGCTGGCTGGCCCGTCCCTCCATCTGGTGTGTCTGTCCTGACCTCCTTTTTAACCTTTATAACATGGAACAGTGATTCTATGGGGAAAGGCTCCATGGGGTCTTAAACACGGAAGTAAAGGGGCTTTCGCTAAGACAAGGACACAGGACAGAATGTTTTTTTTTTTACTCAACCAGCTGTTGCAGTTGGATTGCATGGCCCATATTCATAAAGCATCTCCAGGAGTGCTGATCTAGGATCAGGATTCCCCCCTGTTCATATAATCATATACATTATGATCTAAAAGGTCCAAACTGACTCCGGATCAGCTACTGTATATTTTGATCTGGAAGCTCGTATATATTTCCTGCCTGTTTGAGGTTGTATTCGAATGGCAAAGTTTTATTAGTACAACGAGTCAGTTACAGATGGCGATTTTAATCCCATCAAGGCCATGTTCCAGTTTGTGTGTGTGTGTGTGTGTGTGTGTGTGTGTGTGTGTGTGTGTGTGTGTGTGTGTGTGTGTGTGTGTGTGTGTGTGTGTGTGTGTGTGTGTGTGCGCCTGTCAGACCCGGCGCAAGGATAAAGTGACTAAGGGGGCAGTTGAAATCCTGTAAGGGGGAACAATTTTTGGTTCTTGCATTAGAATTACATTGAATTGTACTTATATCGCGCTATACCACAATAAACATATGCTCATAGACTCTGAGATCATTGAGTGCTTTTGAAGTGACAGGTTGGCCAGAAATCTGTAGTTTTTCTCTACTGTGCTGTACCATGGACAGCGCCATACACACTAAAGCGAGGAGGTTTTGGTAATGAGTATAGGCTACAAGATAGATAGGGCAATTCACCTATTACAAAGAGCCCATGTGAAAGCAGCCTTACACACAGTTGTCTTACCAAAATAATGCAAACTAAATTCGGAAAGTAGTAGCCTACTTTTCTCATGCATGCAAACAAAAAAAGACTGAATTGCAGTTTGGCTTAAAATACCGACAAATGGATGTGAACAGTACAAAATAGCTGTACCGAGTAGCAGGCCTAGTCGATAAAGTATCAGATGTATAGAGGCATGCCACAGTCTATAGTCATGCTAGTTACGTTAACAGTAAACTAAATATGGCTGACATACAGTACCCGTAAAAAATGTTGGACCCAGTCCTACTGCCAAGAGTGTTAAGCTGTCATCAATGCAAAGAGTGGCTACTTTGAAGATTCCCAAATATAAAATACATTTATTTATCACTTTTTTGTTTACTACATGATTCCATCGGTGTTATTTCATAGTTTTGATGTCTTCACTATTATTCTACAATAGTAGAAATAAAGAAAAACACTGGAATGAATAGGTGGTGTCCCAAACTGCCGACTGGTCCTGTAAATATCTGGAAAATGGAACCAATACAACTCTTGATATGTTGAGGTAATATCAGAGAAACTGATTCCCTCGAGATCTACAGAAAACGGTGTTTGTAGCGCTGAATTTTCAATTAAAAAAAATAGGCTGAGGAACCGTCTAGTCGCATTAGAAAAGAAACTGAAATAATTGAGAGAAAATACGTTTCTGTATCAGTTTATTAACAAACACAATTTATTCACAAACATAGTGAGTTTGTTACACTTTTCTTTTCTTGTGTTTCATTCAAATAGACATGTTTTCTTGTTCGGTATTTCTTTTACTGAAACACATAATTTGTATAATGTGCAGCCAGCCAGCCAGTCCTCTTGCCAAAAAACCCAAGCTAAACTAAAGGATAGTCCTCATTTAGCACAGTAGAAATAACACATTAAAGCCACTTTGAAACGCACTCCCCCAAAAATTGGCATTTGCCAAGAGTATGTCCTCTATAGCGGCTGTGCCAGTGCTTGGCATTGCCAGAGAGAGAGAGAGAGAGAGAGAGAGAGAGAGAGAGAGAGAGAGAGAGGAAGAAGAGAAAGAGAGAGAGAGAGAGAGGAGAGAGAGAGAGAGAGAGAGAGAGAGAGAGAGAGAGAGAGAGAGAGAGAGAGAGAGAGAGAGAGAAGAGAGAGAGAGAGAGAGAGAGAGAGAGAGAAGAGAGAGAGAGAGAGAGAGAGAGAGAGAGAGAGAGAGAGAGAGAGAGAGAGAGAGAGAGAGAGAGAGAGAGAGAGAGAGAGAGAGAGAGAGAGAGAGAGAGAGAGAGAGAGAGAGAGAGAGAGAGAGAGAGAGAGAGAGAGAGAGAGAGAGAGAGAGAGAGAGGGAGCGAGAGAGAGAGAGAGAGAGAGAGAGAGAGAGAGAGAGAGAGAGAGAGAGAAGGAAGGAGAGAAGTCTGAGAGTCCTTGAATTCGTTCTTTTAAAGAAAGCTAAATTTGGTGCAGCATTAAAATGGTTTTCACTCAAGCAGAGGAGAGGCTAGTCTGGGCTTGTCTTTCTGCTCATGTACTTTAAAACAACTGTGAGTCAGCTCCTGAAAAGTAAACGCCTCCAAATCATACGTTCTCGTGTCTGGTAATGTGGGTATTCACGGCCTTGTGAGGAATGAAAAAAAAATGATCCTTGACATTTCTCGGCTGATTCCGGACAACAGATTACTGCTAGTCCTGATCCTGGAATATCTTTGTCAAGGAAACTGGCCTTTAAGGTATGGCGATAAGACACATAACGAAGAGTTGCAAAGGAGCAACACCAGGCCTAAGATTTGGTCGGGAGAGAATCCAGGTACGTGAATCCCTCACTCCAAACTCAACCACTCCCTTCCTCATCATTATGCCCAGATGCCAATTCTACCTTGTATCAACAGACTACTTTCATTCTGTGTTTGTTAATGGTATGCTTTCTCTCAGTAAGTGCTAGGGATCGTTTAAGTACGTATGATTCTCAGTCATGACACTGTGATAAAGAAGCTGTGGTTTGTTAGACCAAAATGCATTTCTTCATGCTGGGGATCCTCCAGGGTCTGGTAATATGAATATTTAAATCTCTCTAAAAACTACATGGGGAAAAAATTGACTGTCAGATATGTTGGGCCATGTATATAAGGGGTTACTGCGGCATAGGGCTATTGGACGTAGGAGGGTGGGTGGGTAAAGATCGGCTATGGGACGAGGGCTATGGGCTAAGGGTAGGGGCTAAGGGGTAGTGGCTAGGGAATAGGGTGATGGACTGTGGGAGGTATTGGCTGTGGGCAGGGGGTAGGGGCTGCGGGGTAGCTGGCTAAGGGGATAAGGGGCTAGGGGCTAGGGGCTAGGGGGTCAGGGGCTAGGTGGCTAGGGCTGTGGAGTTTGGCTGCTGGGTACTAGGGGGTAGGGCTGCGGGTAGTGGCTATAGGGTAGGGGTAAGGGCTAGGCTAGGGGGTAGTGCTAAGGGATAGGGGGTAAGGGCTAGGGCTAGGGGGTAGTGGCTATGGATAGGGGGTAAGGGCTTAGGGTAGGGGTAGGTGGTAGGGGTTGTGGAGTATTGGCTGTGGCTAGGGGTAGGGGGGCTGTGGGTAGGGGCGTGGGGTAGGCGGTCTTGTCGGGGTGGGTCTATGGGCTGTGGGGTGAGCGGGCTGGTTGGTAGTGGCATAAGGGCTATGGAGTAGTTCTGCAGTATTCTAACAGACCAAACTATCTACACTCCTTAGTGGCAGTATTCCTTACACAATGTGTTATTCTACTTCTTCTCAAGTGTAGTTCTACACACTGTTTATCTACACCCTCAGTGCAGTATTTCTACACACTGTGTTAAATCTTTACAATCCTCCAGTGTAGTATTCTACAACTGTGTTATCTACACACCTCAGTGCAGGCTATTCTACACACTGGTGTTTATCTACACTCTACAGTGAGTATTCTACAAACACTGTGTTATCTATCACTCCTCATGTAGTATTCCTACAACCTGTGTTATCTACACTCCTCAGTGTAAGTATTTATCTATACAGGGGCTGTGTTATCTACCACTCCTCAGTAGCAGTATTCCTTAACAGACCACACTTGTTATCTAACACTCCCTCATGTCAGTATTCTAAATCTGTGTATCTACACTCCTCAGTGCAGTAAATTATTTTAGCGATTCTCATTGGATGCCAACATCATTCTTAAAGAAGGACGTTTTGTAAGTTTGTCTCAAATGGCAACCTTTTCTCTATTTAGTGCAGCAACTTTTGAAACCCTGATGGACACTACAATACTCGTGAAGTAGGGTGGCGCATTTTGTGCTGCAGCCTGTACATTGGGCCATCCTCAGGGTCCTGGTTATGATGATTTCATTTATCTCTCTCTCGCTCTCTCTCTCTCTCGACTCTCTCACTCTCTCCTGCTTTCTGCTTCTCTCTCTCATCTCCTCTCTCTCTCTCCTCTCTCTTCTCTCCTCTCGTCTCTCTCCTCTCCTCTCTCTTCTCATCTCAGAACTCTCTCTCTCTCTCTCTCTCTCTTCTCTCTCGTGTCTCTCTCGGTCTCTCTCGACTGTCTCTCTCGCTCGTCTCTCTCGCTGTCTCTCTCTGCTCTCTCTCTCTCTCTCTCTCTCTCTCTCTCTCTCTCTCTCTCTCCTCTCTCTCTCTCTCTCTCTCAGAACTCCTCTCACTCTCTCTCTCTTTCTACTCTAGCTCTCTCTCTCATTGCTCTCCCTCTTCTCACTCTCACTCTCTCTTTAGTCTCTTCTCTTAGCTCTC
>NW_019943968.1:51785-53301 GCF_002910315.2 Salvelinus sp. IW2-2015 | reverse complement strand
TAAGTTTGTAAGGTGTCCCTAAAGTCTTGTGTCATCCAATATGTGATAAGACTGTGCACCTAAATACAAAGAGAGAGAAGAGCGCTCTTCTAAAAGAAGACAATCTGTACGTGAGCGATACCGGTTTAGTTCGCTAGGAGCCTTCGAACCACACGATTGGAGAGCCGGTCGGTATGGTGGTGTAGATGAGGCTGGGCCTAGTCATGTTATAGATGGTGGTGCAGGTGAGGCTGGGCCTAGTCAGGCTATAGATGGTGGTGTAGATGAGGCTGGGCCTCGTCAGGTTATAGATGGTGGTGTAGTTGAGGCTGGGTCTAGTCAGGTTATAGATGGTGGTGTAGTTGAGGCTGGGTCTAGTCATGCTATGAATGGTGGTGTAGATGAGGCTGGGTCTAGTCATGCTAGTCAGTTTATGCTAGTGGATGAGGAGAGTATAGTGGGGAAGTGTAAGAGACCAGGGGGGAGGAGGAGGGTGTCAAGTGGAAAAGGAGAAAGGGGGAGAAGAAAAAAGTTGGGAGGGGAGAGGCTGGTGTGGTCTAAGGCACCAAGGAATCTTTGCCTGGTGCTGGGGGGGGGGAGGCCCTGACCAGAGAGAACGGGCAGGTGGTCAGGATGGGAGATGGAGATGAGGAGGAGGATGGTGAGTCTGAGGAAGAGCACGACAGACTCCTCCTCAATGGGTCCACAGCTGACAGCCAGTCAGGCAGAGGGGTCAATGTACACGGTAAGGGAACTGTCAAGGTCCCTGAATGAGATTAAAGGGAAAAAGGTTAATCTTGAAGCTTTTTTTGCCAATCCTCGAAAGGTTGTAGGATCAGTACAACACGCTATGAAAAATGAGGGGCATGGTGTCCTCTTCCTCTCACCCAGGAAACGGTTTAGGTTGAGGAAGTAGGTCATAACCGTGCATAAGGGTCTACCTTCAAATTCTATTTATTTTCTGGCACTGGGGCTTTTTGAGCTTTGCTATTGGTCTCTTTCTTTGCTGGCTTTTCTCCCACTTCATATGGAGTCTCTTCGGGTAGATTCACTTTATATAAATGGCAGCAGAAATGCGGGAAAGAGGAGTCTGTTGGGTTAATATGTAAAACAAAAAAAGTACAGGTGTTGATTCTGCAGGAGACGCATAGTGATGTGGTGAATGAAGTCGATTGGGTGCTCTGGTGGAAAAAGACAAGTGTGCTGAGCCATGGGACAAATGTTAGTGCAAGGGTGGCAGTCATTTTTTTGCACCGGGTCTGGCCATAAAAATGTGCTCCTGGCCACGAAGAGCTGGTTGGCACGTGTCGACCTGGGAGTCAGACAGTGTGTCCTTTCTGTGTCATGAGTGAAACTGTGCATCATGTGTTTTCTGTTTGCGCCGGGTTAATGCCATTAATGTCTCTGTTGGAATGTCTGTGTGAGAGGTTGGGGATGGTTTTACTGTTGTAATGTCTGTATGAGAGGTTGGGGGTGGTTTTACTGTTGTAATGTCTGTGTGAGAGGTTGGGGGTGGTTTTACTGTTGTAATGTCTGT
>NW_019943968.1:34237-51438 GCF_002910315.2 Salvelinus sp. IW2-2015 | reverse complement strand
CCACCTCCCAACCTCTCATACAACGCACTTTTACATTTACAGTAGAATTTACTCCCACCAACCGTCTCACCCAGCATCCAACTAGTAATACATCCCCAACCTCTCAACATTCAGACATTACAACAGTAAAACCGTCCCCAACCTTATCACAGACATTACAACAGTAATAGTAAACCTAATCTCCCCACTTCACAAGAATACACGTACAACCACCCCCAATCCTTCTATTCAGACTGTACAACAGTAAACCATCCGCCAAGCCTACTCTATACAGGACCATTTAACAACAGTAAACCCACCCCATACCTTCTCACAGTTTTACTGTTGTAATGTCTGTGTGAGAGGTTGGGGGTGGTTTTACTGTTGTAATGTCTGTGTGAGAGGTTGGGGGTGGGTTTTACTGTTGTAATGTCTGTGTGAGAGGTTGGGGCTGTTTTTTTTACCGTTGGGATGTTTATAAATGTGGTACAGGTATTCGAGAAAGGAAAAGGCCAATTGTGTGTCGTTGAATTTTCTGTTTGCTATGAAAAGTTGGCTATTTGGCTAACAAGAAGGAACAGGGTCAACGGTGAGGCGATAACAGACCCTTTGCTATTATTGGGATGGTCTCTGCACGCCTTATGAACTGTTACGAAAAGAGCCTGGGAACATCACATGATCTGTTCACATGAAGGCAGTAAGGAAATGTGCCGTATAATTGCAGATATTCTCTGTACACACCGTACACACACTACCCACATGTCACACACTACTACACACACTACGCACTACACCCTACCCACACCACCGACACTTCTCATACTACCACACAATACCCATACTACAAACACTACCCACACTACCCACCCAATCCAGACTATACACTACCCACACTATACACTACACACACTATCCATTATCCACACTATATACACTACCCACACTACACACACTACCCACCCAATCCAGACTATACACTACACACACTATACACTACACACACTATACACTACACACACTACACACGGTCCACACTACTAACACTACCCAGACTACCCACACTATCCACTACCCACACTAGCCACACTACCCACCCAATCCAGACTATACACCACCCACACTATACACTACCCACACTATATACAGTACCCACACTAGCCACACTACCCACCCAATCTAGACTATACACTACACACACTATACACTACACACACTACACACACTACACACTACACACACTACACACGATCCACACTACTAACACTACCCAGACTACAAACACTATATACACTACCCACACTAGCCACACTACCCACCCAATCCAGACTATACACTACACACACTACCCACACTATACACTACACACACTACACACACTATACACTACACACACTACACACGGTCCACACTACTAACACTACCCAGACTATCCACTACCCACACTAGCCACACTACCCACCCAATCCAGATGATACACTACACTCACTATACACTACACACACTACCCACACGATACACTACCCACACTACACACTACCCACACTACACACTACATCAACTACCCACACTACACACACTACCAATGCTATACACTGCCCGTACTACCCACACTATACACCACCCATATTACCCACAGTACACCAACTACTCACACTACATACTACACACACTACACACTACCCACACTATACACTACCCATATTACCCACACTACACCAACTACAAACACTACATACAACCCACACTACCCATACTACCCACACTATACACACTACACGTTACATACACTACCCATACTATACACTATCCAAACTACCCACATCACCCACACTATACACTACACACTACACACACCAATCACTACCCACACTACCCGCACTATACACTATACACTACCCACAACCCCCACTCTATACACTACCCACACTACTCACACTACCCACATTATACACTACCCGCACTATACACTACCCACACTACTCACACTACCCACACTATACACTACCCACACTACCCCCAATCTATACACTCTCCCACACTACTCAACACTACCCACACTATACACTACCCACACTACCCCCAACTCTACTACACTACCCACACTACTCACACTACCCACACTATATACACTACCCACCACATAACTCCGCACTAATACACTACCCACACTACCCCCACTCTAATACACGACCCACACTACCCACCTACCCGCACTATACACTACCCACACTACCCCCACTCTATACACTACCCACACTACTCACACTACCCACATTATACACTACCCACACTATACACTACCCACAACCCCCACTCTATACCACTACCCACACTACTCACACTACCCACATTATACACTACCCACACCACACACTACCCCACACTATTCCAAACTACCCACACTATACACTACACACACTATTCACTACCCACACTACTCGCACTACACACTACCCACACTACTTACACAAGCCACACTACCCACCACTATACACTACACCCACTATACACTACACACATTCTGTACTCAACCAGTACAAATCAGAAGTTCTGTCCCTCCATACTGCTGAGCAGCGACCCAGCTCAAGCACCAGTACACAATACCTTATATTATTCTCATTTAAGCAACAGTAAGGTGGTGGTAGCAGATGTCTTCTGGGCCGTCATTGTGCTAGAAGTCAAGTGTGTGTCTGAAGGAAACATCTCCGTCTGAAATGTATTTTCTGTCGAGGAGACAGAAGAGGAGACAGAAGAGGAGACAGAAGGAGGAGACAGAAGAGGAGACAGAAGAGAGACAGAAGAGGAGACAGAAGAGGAGACAGAAGAGGAGACAGAAGAGAGACAGAAGAGGAGAAAAGAGAGAGAAAAGAGAGAGAAAAGAGAGAAAACTCTTGGTCCAACCCAGGCATCTTTCAGAAAACTTTTCCCAGAAAACGATTATTTTCAAAGGTCGATTGATCCAAACAAATAAAAAGTGGAATGGGGATAGAATAAAATAGAAAGAGGTGGTTGAAGATGAGATGTGTTGAATGTGATTGCTATGCACTTTTGCTACACACATCCTAGCACAAAATCTTATTGAAAGACCATGCAGTGACAGCAAAAGCTATTAAAATGTTTGCACAGTGTTAGACATTTTTTTCCCGCATTTAATTAATATGGTTGAATAGAAGTGGGAAAAATAATGAGGAGAGAAGAAACGTACATTATCATAAGGGACAAGGACAGAGACAGGATATGTACATTATCATAGGGGACTAGGAGAGAGACAGGATATGTACATTATCATAGAGGACTAGGAGAGAGACAGAAATCATACACTATCATAGGGGACAAGGACAGAGACAAGACATGTACATTATCATAGGGGACTAGGAGAGAGACAGGATATGTACACTATCATAGAGGACTAGGAGAGAGCCAAAATCATACATTATCATAGGGGACAAGGAGAGACACAGCATGTCCTGACTTGTTGGGTTTGTATTAAAAAAAGCTGAGCATACTGTCCATAAATATAGAAAGGTGTTATCTTGTTATCATATCAGTACAGAAACGTGTTATCTTGTTATCATATCAGTACAGAAAGGTGTTATCTTGTTATCAATCAGTACAGAAAGTGTTATCTTGTTATCATATCAACAGAAACGTGTTATCTTGTTATCATATCAGTACAGAAACGTGTATCTTGTTATCAATCAGTACAGAAAGGTGTTATCTGTTATCATATCAGTACAGAAAGGTGTTATCTTGTTATCATATCAGTACAGAAACATTTTAATGTGTTTTCAGAAACTCGCTCAACTGTGCTTAATAAGAGTCTAAAAAGTGTATACTCTAAGCGCCGAATGGTTCGTGGCGTCCCAATGGTTCGTGGCGTCCCAATGGTTCGTAGCTTCCAAATGGTTCGTGGCGTCCAAATGGTTCATAGAGTCCGAATGGTTCGTAGTGTCCAAATGGTTCGTAGTGTCCAAATGGTTCGTAGAGTCCCAATAATGCATAGCGTCCGACTGTGCGTAGGATCGAATGGTTCATAGGATTCGAATGGTTTGGCCCACAAACTACTATGTCCACTGGACTGCTCTGAAGGTACTCCTTGTAGGTAGGTAGGACCTCTCTGTAGGTAGGTAGGGTACCTCCTCTGTAGGTAGGTAGGGTACCTCCTCTGTAGGTAGGTAGGGTACCTCCTCTGTAGGTAGGTAGGGTACCTCCTCTGTAGGTAGGTAGGGTACCTCCTCTGTAGGTAGGTAGAGGTACCTCCTCTGTAGGTAGGTGTTGCTGCCCCCATTCAAAAAGCGGTGAAATAAGTAAGATATTTCCTGAGCTTTCTTATTTCTCCTTGATATTTGACAGCCATGTCAGAACCTTATTCATTATGATTTATTTTTTGACTGTCAGTTTTGAAATGTATATATGTGCTATTCAATGTGTTCTTATGGGCAGAGAGGCTGGGCAGAGAGGCTGGCAGAGAGGCTGGGCAGAGAGGCTGGGCAGAGAGGCTGGGCAGAGAGGCTGGGCAGAGAGGCTGGGCAGAGAGGCTGCCCAGCGAGTGCAGCCCAATCTGAGCCTTTTACTACTTGACAGTAGTACATAAAGCACAGTAGATTCCAATACATACTGTAAGGGGAAACAAAGTAAATGTTTCATGTATTACTGTATGTATGAAATTGGGAGCTATACTACTTTGTAACACCTCTACCTCGCCACCTCTACCCCTCCATGTCCACGTCCACCCCTCCTCTCCACCTCCACCTCTACCCCTCCACCTCCACCCCTCCACCTTTACCCCTCCACCTCCACCTCTACCCCTCCACCTCCACCTCTACTATGCTGGACAATAGAATGAGTCAAAATTCAAGGCTGAAAAACAGCAAAAGAACGTTGACTGAGCTGGAACACTAGCGCGAGGCCATAGCAAATTAATTGAATCGAAACTTCGCTGGCTGGAGTGATGCTTAGAATTCCATTTCGCCTAAATGGCACAAAAAAATTTAGCCCTTTTTATTTTACCACAACAATCTGTTCTTAGGACGAAACTGAAAAATAACAACTGGTGTAGAAAGTTAACATCCGCACCTCGATGGTGCCGAGTGTGTTTTTGTCTGCATAACCAGGAAGTAGGAAAGAAATTGCAACTTCTGACTATTTCTGGTCGAGCGATCGATGACAGCAGAGTACGCTGGCCATCCTTATGTAATATGAAAGAGGAGATTATCCTGATTAAAACGGTGTCTGACTTGAAAAAATCGAACTATACACATTGCGATACATTTGGTGAAATATACCAGCATGCCTCTCCATAAGAAAACAATGGGGGGAGCTCAGCGTTCCAATGGCAAAAGGTTTTTCTGGGCTAGGGTTGGATGACATCGGAGTACGCTGCCCAGACTTAGATAATTAGAAAGAGGAGATTCTCATGATTAAATTGGTGTCCGACTTGAAAAAATCTAAATGTACACATTGCAAGATATTTGGTGAAATAGACAGACATATCTGTATTTCCACTATAGGAAACAATTGGATGACCTCAGAATTACATGGGTAATTATTTGTTGTTGTTGACGTTTTAACTACCAAATCAAATCAAATTTTATTTGTCACATACACGTGTTTAGCAGATGTTATTGCGGGTGTAGTGAAATGCTTGTGCTTCTAGTTCTGACAGTGCAGCAATATATAACAAGTAATATCTAACAATTTCACAACGTACACATCTAAGTAAAGGGATGGAATTAAGAATATATAAATATATGGACGAGCAATGTCAGAGCAGCATAGACTGAGATACAGTAGAATAGTATAGAATATAGCATATACATATGAGATGAGTAATGCAAGATTTGTAAACATTATTAATGTGACATTAAAGTGACCAGTGTTCCATTTATTAAAGTGGCAATTAGTGTTTGCACATTTGAAGAGTGAAAGCGATTGGTAATTGAGCTTAGCTTGTTGAAGGTGTTCGATGGGGTTGAGGTCAGGGCTCTGTGCAAGCCCAGTTAAGTTCTTTCACACCGATCTCGACAAACCATTTCTGTATGGACCTCACTTTGTGCACGGGGGCATTGTCATGCAGAAACAGGAAAGGGTCTTCCCAAAGCTGTTGCCACAAAGTTTGAAGCACAGAATTGTCTAGAATGTCATTGTATGCTGTAGCATTAAGATTTCCCTTCACTGGTATTAAGGGGCCTAGCCAAAACCATGAAAAACAGCCGCAGACCATTATTCCTCCTCCGCCAAACTTTACAGTTGGCACTGTGCATTTGGGCAGGTAGCTTTCTCCTGGCATCCATCAAACATAGATTCATCTGTCGGACTGCCAGACGTTGAAGCGTGATTTATCACACTGGAGAACAAGTGGCTGCGAACTTTACACCACTCCAGCCGACGCGATCTAGCACTCTCATTCGCTCTTTTAACATAAAGTAATACACAAAAGTTATTGTGAAAGATTAGTAGAGGCAGGCTTAATCGTAGTTTCTACATTTTTATAAAAGCAATCTATAGATATGTAGGCCTTATTTACATTTAGTCAGCATCCAGAGCAAATGGATACAGTTTCATACTGGTCCCCTGCTGGAATCGAACCCACACCACCCTGGTGTTACAGGTGCTGTGTTCTACCAACTGAGTCACATAGTACCCGTGTTTTAAGACATTACATACTGTGAAAAAGAGATGTAATGGTGACAGGACCAGCCGTAACTGCAAACACTGGGTCCTGAACAGGCAGACACACAGGCAGACACACACATGGATGAACGGACGCACGTACTAACCCGCACACATGCACACTGTAATACTGAACTGAAGATCTGACATTCTTACAATTTGTTATCGAGTTTATTTCCCTTGAATGGTCTATAATTACAGTGTCCTCATAAAGTATTCATACCCCCTTGACTTATTTCACATTTTGTTGCGTTACAGCCTGAATTTAAATGGATTAAATTGACTTTTTTTCTTACCCATCTACCCATAATACACCATAATGACAAAGTCAAAACATGTTTTGAGAACATTTTGCAAATGTATTGAAATCGAAATACAGAAATATCTAATTGACATAATTATTCACACCCGTGAGTCAGTACTTTGTAGAAGCACCTGATTACAGAGTCTTTCTGTGTAATTCTCTACAAGATTTTTGCACACCTGCATTGTACAATATTGGCACAATATTCGTTAAAGCAATTTTTAAAACTCTGTCAAGTTGGTGGTTGATCATTGCTAGAGAGCCATTTTGAAGTCTTGTTATAGATTTTCAAGCCAATTTAATTGAAAACTGTAACTAAGCCGCTCAGGAATGTTCAATATCATCTTGATAAGCAACTCCAGTGTATATTTGGCCTTGTGTTTTAGGTTATTGTCCTGCTGAAAGGGGAATTTGTCTCCCAGTGTCTTTTGGAAACAGGTTTTCCTCTTGGATTTTGCCTGTGCTTATCTCTAATCTGTTTTTTTTTATCCTAAAAGGAATATTCACTGTCAGCTTTTTATATGTTTCACCCATCTATTAATAGGTGCCCTTCTTTGCGAACCATTGGAAAAATCTCCCTGGTTTTTGTGGTTGAATCTGTGTTTGAAATGCATTGCCTACACCTCTTTATTCGATGGGAATGAGTCAAAGACGCTTGGAAAGCTGTAGCTGCCCCCAGAACCAGCACATCAGCCAGAATCACACTAGTATGCCGACCCGAACCAAACTGGCTCCGATACTTTTGTTTTCACATTGTCCTTTCCAGCAGAGTTCTAAGGATGCATAACCAGGCCAATCCAGTACAGCTTGGCTCGGGGCGGCTTGGCTCTGTTGTGTTAAAAGGGTAATACAATAACATCCTTCTCCTGGGAGGGAAAGGGTTGGCTCCATCCAACCAACATATGAAACCAGCCAAGCAATGAAGCATTAGAGCTCTTTAGCTTACAAAGCATTCAATTTAATTTATTCTGTTGGAATAAGAATTTCTCGTCTTTCCAGCCAAAAGGCTTCTGAGGGATTCTGAGCATTTAGCTCTGAAGCATCCAGCATTCTGTTCTAGAATGTCAAAAGGTTCTGAGGGGTTCCGAATGGTTCCAAGCCAAAGCTTGGCTCTTGTTGTGTTGACCACTGGAGACATTGGTAAGAGGACATTTTTTTGGTTTTTTTAGAAGGACATTTTTCTAAATTAGTCACGGTTAGAGCACTCTCATTGCATACATTGTTTTGGAAAGGCTATCTCTCAGAAACATGCATGGGTATTCCTCTAGTTGAAGACCTCTGAGTTAAGGGTGCACACGCACGCACGCACCCAGAAACAGACACACACACACACACACACACACAGTGATACAGACACACACAGATACAGACACACACAGACACAGACAAGAAACATACACACAGACAAGACACAGACACACACACAGACAAGACACCGACACACACACAGACAAGACAGACAGAAAGACACACTAGGAGAGAAACACAGTGGAGCAGTGGAGAAGATGGAGGATATTAGTGATCTGGTCTAGTGTTTTACCTCTACTAAGTGCTCTGAAGTCTAGTGTTTTACCTCTACTTAGTGCTCTGAAGTCTAGTGTCTTTACCTCTACTTAGTGCTCTGAAGTCTAGTGTTATCTCTACTAAGTGCTCTGAAGTCTAGTGTTTTACCTCTACTAAGTGCTCTGAAGTCTAGTTTTTACCTCTACTAAGTGCTCTGAAGTCTAGTGTTTACTCTTACTTAGTGCTCTGAAGTCTAGTGTTTACCTCTACTTAGTGCTCTGAAGTCTAGTGTTTTACCTCTACTTAGTGCTCTGAAGTCTAGTGTTTACCTCACTAAGTGCTCTGAGTCTAGTGTTTTACTCTACTTATGCTCTGAAGTCTAGTGTTTACCTCTACTTAGTGCTCTGAAGTCTAGTGTTTTACCTCTACTTAGTGCTCTGAAGTCTAGTGTTTACCTCTTACTTAGTGCTCTGAAGTCTATGTTTTATCTCTACTTAGTGCTCTGAAGTCTAGTGTTTTACCTCTACTTAGTCTCTGGTCTAGTGTTTTACCTCTACTAGTGCTCTGGATCTAGTGTTTTACCTCTACTAGTGCTCTGAAGTCTAGTGTTTTACCTCTACTTAGTGCTCTGAAGTCTAGTGTTTTACTCTACTTAGTGCTCTGAAGTCTAGTGTTTTACCCTACTTAGTGCTCTGTCTAGTGTTTTTTACTCTACTTAGTGCTCTGGTCTAGTTTTTACCTCTACTAAGTGCTCTGGTCTAGTGTTTTACACTCTACTTAGTGCTCTGAAGTCTATGTTTTACCTCACTTAATGGCTCTGGTCTAGTGTTTTACCTCTACTTAATGCTCTGGTCTAGTGTTTTACCTCTACTTAGTGCTCTGGTCTAGTGTTTTTACTCTACTTAGTGCTCTGAAGTCTAGTGTTTACCTCTACTTAATGCTGGTCTAGTGTTTTACCTCTACTTAGTGCTCTGGTCTAGTGTTTTACCTCTACTTAGTGCTTGGTCTAGTGTTTTACCTCTACTTAGTGCTCTGGTCTATGTTTACCTCTACTTAGTGCTCTGAAGTCTAGTGTTTACCTCTACTTAGTCTTGAAGTCTAGTGTTTACCTCTACTAGTGCTCTTGTGTTTTTACCTCTACTTAGTGCTCTGGTCTAGTGTTTACCTCTACTAAGGCTCTGGTCTAGTTTTTACCTCTACTTAGTGCTCTGAAGTCTAGTGTTTTCTCTACTTATGCTCTGGTCTAGTGTTTTACCTCTACTTAGTGCTCTGGTCTAGTGTTTTTACCTCTACTTAGTGCTCTGGTCTAGTGTTTTACCTCTACTAAGTGCTCTGGTCTAGTGTTTTACCTCTACTTAGTCTCTTGGTCTTGTGTTTTACCTCTACTTAGTGCTCTGAAGTCTAGTGTTTTATCTCTACTTAGTGCTGCTCTAGTGTTTTACCTCCTACTAGTGCTCTGGCTAGTGTTTTACCTCTACTTAGTGCTCTGAAGTCTAGTGTTTTACCTCTACTAAGTGCTCTGAAGTCTAGTGTTTACCTCTACTTAGTGCTCTGAAGTCTAGTGTTTTTACCTCTACTTAGGCGTCTGAATCTAGTGTTTTACCTCTACTTAGTGCTCTTGTGTTTACCTCTACTAGTGCTCTGGTCTAGTGTTTTACCTCTACTTAGTGCTCTGAAGTCTAGTGTTACCTCTTACTTAATGCTCCTGTCTAGTGTTTACTCTACTTAGTGCTCTGGTCTAGTGTTTTACCTCTACTTAGTGCTCTGGTCTATGTTTTACCTCTACTTAGTGCTCTGTCTAGTGTTTACCTCTACTTAGTGCTCTGAAGTCTATGTGTTTTACCTCTACTTAGTGCTCTGAGTCTAGTGTTTTATCCTCTACTTGATGCTCTAGTTTTTACCTCTACTTAGTGCTCTGAAGTCTAGTGTTTTACCTCTACTTAGTGCTCTGAAGTCTACTGTTTTTATCGTCTACTTAGTGCTCTGTCATGTTGTGGCCCTCTTTGGATGGCCCTCTCTCCCACCTACCAAGCTCTGTTATACTCAGGTCATAAATTCCATGAGGAGACTCTCTTTCCCCGGCCATGCGGTAAAGTGAGAGGTTCATAGAGAGCACAAAGGAACTGCTTCTACATCACAGAACTGTAGAAGCTGAACAATATCCATGTTTTGGAGAATGTGTAAACGTCGGTGGAGAATCCAGCTACGACCGGTCCTTTTTGTCTAAGTGTTTGTGACCTCATGAGAGACAATACAGCCACATTACCATAACTCTGTTTATACAAGAGTCTCGGTTATGAGATTTGCATCTAATTATGTATTACATGAATGAGTAAAGAGAAACATTTGTGAAATTATGTAATGTGATTTTAAACTGTTTAATGAAAGAGAATCCAATTCCCTCTCAAATTTAACTAAGTCATTGGCCCGCCCCATGAGTAGACAATGTTCCAAATACAAACCCCCACCTGGAGAAGCCCACTTCAGACCAACCGTACCTCGATTCATACAGAGAGGGCTAAGGTTTCAGTAGAGACCATGCAATCCTCGGTTGTTGAATTCCTAACCAAAGCACGTGGGCATTGCTACACTGGTGGAAATGAGACGTTTCATCTCTACTCTAGTGCTCTGAGTTCTAGTGTTTTCATCTCTAACCTTAGTGTTCTCTGAAGTCTAGTGTTTTACCTCTACTTAGGGCTCTGAAGTCTAGTGTTTTACCTTCTACTTCAGTGCTCTGAAGTTTAGTTGTTTTACCTCCTACTTAGTGCTCTGAAGTCTAGTGTTTTACCTCTACTTAGGGCTCTGAAGTCTAGTGTTTTACCTCTACTTATGCTCTGAAGTCAGTGTGTTACCTCTACTTAGTGCTCTGAAGTCTAGTGTTTTACCTCTACTTAGTGCTTGGTCTAGTGTTTTTACCTCTACTCTAGTGCTCTGACAGTCTAGTTGTTTTTACCCCTTCTACTCTAGGCTCTGAAGTCTAGTTGTTTTACCTCTACTTAGTGCTCTGAAGTCTAGTGTTTTACCTCTACTTAATGCTCACAGATTCTCATTTACAACTGCGACCTGGCCAGGAATAAAGCAAAGCATTTCGACACATACGACAACACAGAGTCACACATAGAATAAACAAACATACAGTCAATAATACAGTAGTAGTAGTACAATAATACAGTCAATAATACAAACATACAGTCAATAATACAACAATACTTGTGATGCCGCACAGTACATTTGGAAGCGCTGAATATGACTGATGCAGTGTGTGTGTGCGTGCTTGTGTGTGTGTGTGTGTGCATTCATGCATGCGTTTATGCTTGCACATGTAAATGCCTGTGTTGCCATTCATTGGATTATTGCGTAATGGATCCTGCAGCCAGTGGTATTTTACAGTGCCTTCAGAAAGTATACAGACCCATTGCCGTTTTCCACATTTTGTTGTGTTACAGCCTTCATTTAACATTTATTAAATTGAGACTTTGTGCCACTGGCCTACACACAATACCCCATAATGTCAAAGTGGAATTATATTTAAAAATGAATAAAAAATGAAAAGCTGAAATGTCTTCAGTCTATAAGATATTCAACAGTGTTGTTATGGCAAGCCTAAGGTTCAGGAGTGAACTTTTGCAAAGAAAAGAAGGAAGCCTGTTTGCAATAAGACACTGAAGTAAAACTGAAAAAAATGTGGCAAGGAAATTAACTGAGTACCACTCTTCATATTTTAAATTACGGTGGTGGCTGCATCATGTTATGGGTATGCTTGTCATCGGCAAGGACTAGTGAGTTTTTTAGGATAAAAAGATAAAGAACAGATACATGCACAGGCAAAATCCTACAGGAAAACCTGGTTCAGTCTGCTTTCAAACAGACACTGGGAGGCAAATTCACCTTTCAGCAGGATTAATAACCTAAAACACAAGGCCAAATATACACTGCAGTAGCTCACCAAGATGACATTGAATGTTCCTGAGTGGCCTAGTTACAGTTTTGACTTAAATCATCTTGAAAAATGTATGGCAAGATTTAAAAATGGCTGTCTAGCAATGATCAAAAAAAACTTGACAGAGATTGTAGAATTTTTAAAATAATAATGTGCAAATATTGTCCAGGAGTGGAAAGCTCTTAGAGATTTACCCAGAAAGACTCACAGCTATGATCACTGCCAAAGGTTATTTTAACATGTATTGAATCAGGGGTTTGAATGCTAATGTAATTGCAATATTTTTGCATTTCAAAACATTTGCAAACATTTCTTAAAACATCTTTTTGCTTTTGTCATTGTGTAGATTGGTGAGAAAAGACATCCATTTTGAATTCATGGCTGTAACACAACAAAATGGGGAATAAGTCAAGGGGTTTGAATGCTATCTGAAGGTACCGTAGGTGAAGTTAGTGTACAGGGAGAAGGGTGGCTGACACACAAAGCCTACTGTTGAGCACAACCGCTTAGTAAACGACCGTGAAACAGGAAACCAAATGAACAGCAATAGGACAGAGCTCCATTTACATAAATCTGAATCTAACGATCGTAAACAAGGACAGTGCTGGAAAACAAATCACAGGAAAATACAGCCTGAATTAGATTTCTAACTCTCAAACTTCAATCGGAAAAGACCTCCTGTCAAGATTGTGAGTTGCAGTAGTAATGGAAACGGGTATTATCCCCAATTATTAAAGTAGCTGAGCTACTGGGGTACCAGCCCCAAACAATTGATCAAATTGTTTCCCAATGGAGAAACATCCATCTGTTTAGGTGGGACTCAACTGGAAATACAGTTGAGTTTTGGAGTGAAGTCAATAACTACACGGACTCTTCCGGGTCAAATCCTTTTGAAGAACTGTGCAAAGCTGCACTCGCTGCCCTCTCCTTGCCACACTCAAATGCGGAGGTTGAACGGCTGTTCAGCCAAATGAGTGTGGTCAAGTCAAAGTTAAGAAATAGAATGTCACTGCACACTCTCAGCTCCATACTCCTAGTGCAGGATGGACTGAAGCTGGCTGGTGATACCTGTTACCGGCATAAACTACCAAGTGAAGTTCTGCAGCAGTTTGTCACCACAGCAGCATACAGCTTTAAGGCCACTCCATCCTCTTCTGCTGGTTCCAGCTCCGTGACAATGCAGTTGGACAGTGAAGATGAAGTGGATTTCCTTGCCGAATCTATGATTCATCATATTTATAGTACTTATGCAAGGAGTGGACTTTCTGGAACTGTCGGAGACACACAGCTGATGGTGGCAGTGTGTACTGCAGTGTGAGCGAGAACAGTGGGAATATCTGGAGGAAACCATTGAGTAGCTAGCCAGCCAAGCAGCACAACAACCTGGAGAGAGCTGGAGAGAGATGCCTAGCGCACACATCATTATTTGAGTTAAGTTGCTTGTTCAATAAGATAGCACATATACCTTGTTATTAGCTTGTACCTATAATTGTTGATCAGTTAGGTAGCATGTTAAGTAACTACCAAAACACTGCTTAAAACTATAATTGTTAAGAATGTGGAGGTTTACTAGTTAAAAAGAAAATAAATCAAATGTAATTGTTCAATAATGTGTAATTGTTCAATAATTCAATGTGTTGTTTAAAAAAAAAAAAAAATATGTGATCATATAAAATGTGTTGTTTATTGTCAGGTTTTGGCCAGGACTGTTCAGGTTTTGTTCACTAGATGTCCCCCTTGCACCTTTTTTGTCCCTTTTGTTTTTCTTGCCCTAATTATTGTTTGCACCTGTAAGTCATTCCCTTGTTAGTATTTAAACCCTGTGTGTTCCTRAGTTCCTTGCTCAGTGTTTGTAAGTTAGCACCCAGCCCCAGCCCAAGCCTTGTTTTATATAGACTTTTCTCTTGTTGGATTTTCCAGAGGTTCTCTGGTTTTGTTCTTGTTTATTATTTGAGTAGTCTTTTGAGGTTTGTTTTTCCCTGCTGTTTTTTACCACTTTGTGGATTTTTCGTTGTATTTTGGAGGATATCTATTTTTTATTAAACCACCATCTCTAGTACTGCTGTGTCTGCCTCATCTTCTGGGTTCTGCCAATTATTTAGTGACTGTTTCTCGCACCGGGTCCTGACAGTTTATATTACTTTTATAAATAAAAATATATGATAATAAACAAACTAATCTAAACGAACAAATGTAAAATCATATTTTTCGCTGAGATGGCCAGTCAATTTGAGTAACGTTATTGTGTATTCTAAGTAATGACGCAGTTTTACGTCATAACGTAATGGCGTCATCACGCAATGACATCACAACGTCATTTAGCAACTTTTAGCAACACATCGACCTGCCTCTAGTATCTACCCCTGAACATTAGTTGGCAACACTGCCTGTGACGACCCGGCGCCCTCAACAGAAATGTCCTCCCATGAATCTCAGTGAGTTACCTAGCAACATCATAAAAACATAGTCAAAACTACTTCGCCCTCAAAAATGGTCAGAATAAGTTAACATAACCGAAGAAATCTGTAATTAATTTTTTGAAGTTTCGTCGAGGATGTCTTAGTCGCACAATTTTACATCTAGCTAAGTAGTTTAGTGGTGGAAGGAGAGGTATTTCTGACGTTTGATAACGTACACCAATACTCCATTATATCTCTAAGCCAGAGATAGCCACTTCATAATAAAGAGAAGCTAACCAGCTTGTGCAACACTAAATACAATGATCCTTCAATAAAAAAGGTAGCTAGCTAACTACTGTAGTCACATTATTTTATCACAATTAACACATTTGAATGAAGCAGCAACTGCCATGTTCTACCCCGTGTCATTGCAGTATGAAGTCAGGCAGTTGCTACTACGCTGTGCACTCAGCTGAGCTGTCCTACAACGTTATAATGTAGAATTATGGACTGACTGCTGCCAAGTGAGACCATGTCTACAAATTCATCATCAAGCTGTCAAGCTACCGTAATTAAGTGACAAGTTGTACTCTGTTTAAATTCCGTCCCTGTGTTTATCAGTCAAGGTAGTTAGCAGTAGGCACGCTACAACAACCTGAGTCAGATGATGTTATCACTGGCGACCGATATACTTGCAGATATTTTGAGCGGAAGTAAAGAGATGTCGTTTTTTGTTTCTCCCAGTCGGTCGGTTCCTGTGTCATTCTGCTCTAGTGCACTGCCCATGTTTCATAACGAGTCCTACAGTATATATAGTCAGGTGGTGGGAGAATGCTCTTGGATGTATTCCCGAATTTTGAAATAAGTGGCAGTTGAGACGTCGAGTGTGCATCGTCTCAAAGCTCAGTTTGTCCAAAACACTTGCAGACTCTATTGATCACTGTCGTACACAACAGCAAGTGGCCACTTGATAAAAGGCTTAGTGTTCGGTTTGAGAGTCAATCTAAAGCATTGTCTTGAGTTTGTTGTACTTGCCTGATACACTGCCGAAATCCTCATACACTGGCCCTAAGAGGCATTGTTCTCTAATGGTAGTATTTCTGAAAGTTCCCTGAATGTATTGTGGCCTTTTGGAATAAGGCGTTAGCTCACATTAGGAGTTACCAGACATAACAATAATAACCTCACATTAGGAGATACTTCACATTAGGGGTTACCTCACATTAGGAGTTACCTCACATTAGGGGTTACCTCACATTAGGAGTTAACTCACATTAGGAGTTACTTCACATTAGGAGATACCTCACATTAGGAGTTACACTTTCCACATTAGGAGTTACCTCACATTAGGAGTTACCAGACATTAAAGGAGTTTACCTCAACCCATTAGAAGTTACCAGACATTAGGAGTTACAGACGTTAAGAGTTTACCAAGACATTAGGGTTACCAGACATTAGGAGTTACTAGAATAGGCAGTTACTAGACATTAGGAGTTACCAGAATTAGGAGTTACCAGACATTAGGAGTTACCTCACATTAGGAGTTACTCACATTAGGAGTTATACCAGACATTAGGAGTTACCAGACATTAGGAAGTTACCTCACATTAGGAGTTACCTCAACATTAGGAGTTTACCCCATTAGGAGTTACTTCACATTAGGAGATACCTCACATTAGGAGTTACTTGTTCAACATTAGGAGTTACTCACATTAGGAGTTACAGACATTAGGAGTTTACCTCACATTAGGAGTTACCAGACATTAGGAGTTACCCAGACGTTAAGAGTTACCAGACATTAGGAGTTACCAGACATTAGGAGTTACTAGACATTAGGAGTTACTAGACATTAGGAGTTACCAGACATTAGGAGTTTACCAGACATTAGGAGTTACCTCACATTAGGAGTTACCTCCATTAGGAGTTACCAGACATTAGGAGTTACGACAGTACATTAGGAGTTACCTCAGCATTGAGTTACTCACATTAGGAGTTACCCAGACATTAGGAGTTACTCACATTAGGAGTTTACCAGACAATTAGGAGTTACCTCACATTAGGAGTTACTAGACATTAGGAGTTACTCACATTAGGAGTTACCAGACATTAGGAGTTACCTCACATTAGAGTCAGTCAGCATTAGGAGTTTCCTCACATTAGGAGTTACCAGACATTTAGGAGTTACCTCACATTAGGAGTTACTCCTTGCACCTCTACCAGGACGTTATGATTACCTATCACATCTAGGAGCTATACCCCACATTGGTCCTCACATTAGGAGCTTACCAAAAAACGAGCCCGCTTAGAGATTATAACACCAAACTCACATTCATTCGAAGAGTTTACCTATTCAAATCTCATCACTTATCTTGGAGCTTACATTCAAATTAGGAACGCATTAACC
>NW_019943968.1:0-30850 GCF_002910315.2 Salvelinus sp. IW2-2015 | reverse complement strand
GTGCTTTGGATTCGTCTGGTCTGGACCTATCCTGATGTATTCAGCCCTAACATCTTCTATTCTGATGTATTCAGCCCTAACATCTCTATTCTGATGGTATTCAGCCCTAACATCTCTATTCTGATGTATTCAGCCCTAACATCTCTATTTCTGATGTATTCAGCCCTAACATCTCTATTCTGATGGTATCAGCCCTAACACTCTCTATTCTGAGTGTATTCAGCCTAACATCTCTATTCTGATGTATTCAGCCCTAACATCTCTATTCTGAATGTATCAAGCCCTAACATCCTCTATTCTGATGTTTCAGCCCTAACATCTCTATTCTGATGTATTCAGCCCTAACACTTCTATTCTGATGTATTCAGCCCTAAACATCTCTATTCTGATGTATTCCAGCCCTAACATCTCTATTCTGATGTATCAGCCCTAACATCTCTATTCTGATGTTAATTTCAGCCCTAACATCTCTATTCTGATGTATTCAGCCCTAACATCTTCTATTCTGATGTATTCAGCCCTAACATCTTCTATTCGATGATTAGCTATTCATCTGAGTACGCCTAACATCTCTATTCTGATGTATTCAGCCCTAACATCTCTATTCTGATGTATTAGCCTAACATCTCTATTTCTGATGTGTATTCAGCCCTAACATTCTATTCTGATGTATTCAGCCCTAACATCTCTATTCTGATGTGTTCAGCCCTAACATCTCTATTCTGATGTTTCAGCCCTAACATCTCTATTCTGATGTAGTTCAGCCCTAACATCTCTATTCTGATGTTTCACCCCTAACATCTCTATTTATGTTTCAGCCACATCTCTCTGATGTATCAGCCTAACATCTCTATTCTGATGTAATTCAGCCCTAACATCTCTATTCTGATGTATTCAGCCCTACATCTCTATTCTGATGTATTCACCCTAAATCTCTATTCTGATGTATTCAGCCTAACATCTCTATTCTGATGTATTCAGCCTAACACATCTCTATTCTGATGTATTCAGCCCTAATCTCTATCTGATGTATCAGCCCTAACATCTCTTATTTCTGATGTATTCAGCCTAATATCTCTATTCTGATGTATTCAGCCCTAACATCTCTTATTCTGATGTATTCAGCCCTAACATCTCTATTCTGATGTATTCAGCCCTAAATCTCTATTCTGATGTATTCAGCCCTAACATCTCTATTCTGATGTATTCAGCCCTAACATCCTATTCTGATGTATTCAGCCTAACATCTCTATTCTGATGTATTCAGCCTAACATCTCTATTCTGATGTATTCACCCTAAAATCTCTATTCTGATGATTCAGCCCTAACATCTCTATTCTGATGTATTCAGCCCTAACATCTCTATTCTGATGTATTCAGCCCTAACATCTCAATTCTGATGTATTCAGCCCTAACATCTCTATTCTGATGTATTCAGCCCTAACATCTCTATTCTGATGTATTCAGCCCTAACATCTCTATTCTGATGTTTCAGCCCTACATCTCTATTCTGATGTATTCAGCCCTAACATCTCTATTCTGATGTATTCAGACCCTAATCTCTATTCTGATATTTCAGCCCTAACATCTCTATTCTGATGTATTCAGCCCTAACATCTCTATTCTGATGTATTTCAGGCCCTAAACATCTCTATTCTGATGTATTCAGCCCTAACATCTCTATTTCCTGATGCTCAGCCCTAACATCTCTATTCTGATGTATTCAGCCCTAACATCTCTATTCTGATGTATTCAGCCCTAACATCTCTATTCTGATGTATTCAGCCCTAACATCTCCTGCACTATGTTTCTTCATTCTGTTTAGTCCATTTAAATGAATAATGAAGAAAAGGAGAGGAGGGAAGAAGAGAAGGGAAGAGGAAGGGCTGGAGAGGTGATCAGAACATCAATGTGATGCTAAAGGATATGTCTGGTCTGGACCTCATCTGATCTAACACCAACAACACCATATGTTTTAATTCAGTTCAGTCCTTTAAACTAAGTGTTTTAGGTATCTTACTAAGGGAAGAACCAGTGTGGTAATTACTGAAATCCATATGCAGATTAGCCTTAAATTCTATAGGAGACAAAGGAAAGAAATAACAGTTTGAGTTTTGGTGCAAGGTAAGATGAATTAATGATCAGAATAACGGTGTTGGTGCAGGGTTGTGTTGCGTGGTTCTGTTCTGATGGATCGAGCCCTAACTCTGTAGCCATGTCTCCTTAATTCTGTTTAGTCCAATTCTGTTTCGTCCATAGAAAAGAAAGGAGAGCAGAGAGAGAGAGACGGAGAGGGAAGCTGTGATAATCAGAACAGTAGGGAGGTGGTAGGTTAGGTTCAGACTGGTCCTTTTCTCATATGTTATTAATGTATAGAGCACTAACACCACCAGTATCAAGACTCTCAGTTTAGTCCTTTTACCTAAGTGTCATGGGTAAGGGCCACCAGTATCAAGACTCTCAGTTTAGTCCTTTTACCTAAGTGTCATGGGTAAGGGCCACCAGTATCAAGACTCTCAGTTTAGTCCTTTTATTAACTAAGGGTCATGTGTATCTCACAAAGACAATACCCAGTATAGTGACATTAAGATCCTGTTGATCCAACAACAGGGTAGTGTTGGAAGGTTTGGTTCTGGTCTGATGTTCTGACCCACTATGGTCAATACAGAGCAGGTGTCCATTCTGTTACCAGAGCAGGTGTCCATTCTGTTACCAGAGCAGGTGTCCATTCAGTTACCAGAGCAGGTGTCCATTCTGTTACCAGAGGAGGTGTCCATTCTGTTCCACGCAGACGAGGTGTCATTCTGTTACCAAGAGGAGGTGTCCATTCTGTTACCAGAGCAGGGTTGTCCCATTCTGTTACCAGAGAGGTGTCCATTCTGTTACAGCAGCAGGTGTCCATTTCTTGTTACCAGAGCAGGTGTCCATTCTGTTACCAGAGCAGGTGTCCATTCTTGTTACCAGAGCAGGTGTCCATTCTGTTACCAAGACAGGTGTCCATTCTGTTACCAAGAGCAGGTGTCCATTCTGTTACCAGAGCAGGTGTCCATTCTGTTACCAGAGCAGGTGTCCATTCGTTTACCAGAGCAGGTTGTCCATTCTGTTACCAAGCAGGTTCCATTCTGTTACCAGAGCAGGTGTCCATTCTGGTTACCAGAGTTCTGTTTACCAGAGCAGGTGTCTATTCTGTTACCAGAGCAAAAGAAGAGAATGTATTCTTCCCAAATGGCACCATATTCCCTATATTGAGCCCTACAGTGGGGAGAACAAGTATTTGATACACTGCCGATTTTGCAGGTTTTCCTACTTACAAAGCATGTAGAGGTCTGTAATTTTTATCATAGGTACACTTCAACTGTGAGAACGGAATCTAAAACAAAAATCCAGAAAATCACATTGTATGATTTTTAAATAATTAATTTGCATTTTATTGCATGACATAATATTTGATCACCTACCAACCAGTAAGAATTCCGGCTCTCACAGACCTGTTAGTTTTTCTTTAAGAAGCCCTCCTGTTCTCCACTCATTACCTGTATTAACTGCACCTGTTTGAACTCGTTACCTGTATAAAGACACCTGTCCACACACTCAATCAAACAGATTCCAACCTCTCCACAATGGCCAAGACCAGAGAGCTGTGTAAGGACATCAGGGATAAAATGGTAGACCTGCACAAGCTGGGATGGGCTACAGGACAATAGGCAAGCAGCTTGGTGAGAAGGAAACAACTGTTGGCGCAATTATTAGAAAATGGAAGAAGTTCAAGATGCGGTCAAATCCTCGGTCTGGGGCTCCATGCAAGATTTCACCTCGTGGGGCATCAATGATCATGAGGAAGGTGAGGGATCAGCCCAGAACTACACGGCAGGACCTGGTCAATGACCTGAAGAGAGCTGGGACCACAGTCTCAAAGAAAACCATTAGTACACACTACGCCGTCATGGATTAAAATCCTGCAGCGCACGCAAGGTCCCCCTGCTCAACCAGCGCATGTCCAGGCCCGTCTGAAGTTTGCCAATGACCAATCTGGATGATCCAGAGGAGGAATGGGAGAAGTCATGTGGTCTGATGAGACAAAAAATAGAGCTTTTTGCTCTAAACTCCACTCGCCGTGTTTGGAGGATATGAAGGATGAGTACAACCCCAAGAAACATCAGAACCGTGAAGCATGGAGGTGGAAACATCATTCTTTGGGGATGCTTTTCTGCAAAGGGGACAGGACGACTGCACCGTATTGAAGGGAGGATGGATGGGGCCATGTATCGCGAGATCTTGACCAACAACCTCCTTCCCTCAGTAAGAGCATTGAAGATGGGTCGTGGCTGGGTCTTCCAGCATGAACAACGACCCGAAACACACAGCCAGGGCAACTAAGGTGGCTCCGTAAGAAGCATCTCAAGGTCCTGGAGTGGCCTAGCCAGTCTCCAGACCTGAACCCAATAGAAAATCATTGGAGGGGGCCGAAAGTCCGTATTGCCCAGCGACAGCCCCGAAACCTGAAGGATCTGGAGAAGATCTGTAGGGAGGAGTGGGCCAAAATCCCTGCTGCAGTGTGTGCAAACCTAGTCAGAACTACAGGAAACGTATGATCTCTGTAATTGCAAAACAAAGGTTTCTTGTACCAAATATTAAGTTCTGCTTTTCTGATGTATCAAATACTTATGTCATGCAATAAAATGCAAATTAATTACTTAAAAATCATACAATGTGATTTTCTGGATTTTTTTTTTTTTGATTCCGTCTCTCATAGTTGAAGTGTACCTATGATAAAAATTACAGACCTCTACATGCTTTGTAAGTAGGAAAACCTGCAAAATCGGCAGTGTATCAAATACTTGTTCTCCCCACTGTATAGGGACCTGCTTAAAAGTAGTGCACTGCATAGGGAATAGGTGCCTTGGGACACGACCAATATATTGACTTCCTGGTATTTGTCCTCTGGCCTTGTATCTCAGTTTGTTTAACCAATCATTTCTCTTTTTTTCCTAAACTTACTCTCAACAGTGTTAGGTACAGTATTTGTCCTCTGCCCGCGGTTTGTGTCAGTTTGTATAACTGGTCCTTTTTCAAATACACTGGAAAAACATGACAAAGTCTGACCAGGTGAAATTCAGGTGAAAGCTATGATCATTATTGATGTCACTTGTTAAATCCATTTCAATCAGTGTAGATGAAGGGGAGGAGACAGGTTAAAAAGGATGTGTTAGCCTTGAGACAATTGAGACATGGATTGTGTATGTGTGCCATTCAGAGGGTGAATGGGCAAGACAAAATATTTAAGTGCCTTTGAACGGGGTATGGTTGTAGGTGACAGGAGCACCGATTTGAGTGAGTCAAGAACTGCAACGCTGCTGGGTTTGTCACGCTCAACAGTTTCCCGTGTTTATCAAGAATGGTCCACCACCCGAAGGACATCCAGCCAACTTGACAAAACTGTAGGAAGCATTGGAGTCAACGTGGGCCAGCATCCCTGTGGAACGCTTTTGACACCTTGTAGAATCCATGACCTGACAAATTGAGGTTGTTCTGAGGGCAAAAGGTGTTCACAATATTTTTTTTACACTCGGTGTATATTCCCCTTCAACATTGAAACAGCATTAGAGGCTAATAGTGTCAAGCTCTAGTAAAACGAGGACATGAAAGGGAAAATACCAATAATCATGTGTTCTCGGCTATTTCAAAGCTGCAGTCGCCAATTCTCGTTCTGCGACACAATGCAGTATTTTCTCATTCTGGTCAGGTAAACGAATTCTGCCTCTGGATCAATGAAGCCAGAAGTGTCGTCAAATTCCTTTTCAGTTTCTTTCTTTTATTGAGTCTGTCAAACCACTGACCTTTTTGTCTCCGATGGAAAAATGACCCCAAACAGTCATAATCTTGATCTATCATAACGAGAAGCAGCCGGCTTCTGACCTCGGAGTAGAGATTCTTCTATAGTTGGTGAATTTAACAATACAAAAGGCAATGTAAGACCATTATTTATGCTACTGGCAAACTGTTTGCTAAGCTTATAGACATGGCATACAATTAACAAAGATCCCAAATTGTAGATACAATTGCAGATACAAAAATCAAGAATACTGAACAAAGATATTTTGCGATTTACACGTTGCAGATAGATTTATCCCATACATTTGAGAATATAGTGAAGAAAATTACACCGTATCACTTATCTTGAAAATTACAGCTGCAAACGGCAATTTTCAAAAACAAATGTTACTTTCATTGACTGTACAATAAGCTAAGTGTCTTATAGAAATTCTCAGCACGCATTCAGATGGATAAGTGGGTCTCTCTATTCGATATGGACGAGGAGTCTCTCTATTCAGTTAGAAGCTTCCTTAATGGCACTAAGTTGAGGTTTTGTACTTAGCATCTGAATGACTGAAAGGAATATACCTTTTACTGAAAAAGAGAGCTCTACCTTCAAATGAGGCATGAGGTAGACTAAAATGGCAAAACTTGTGTTTCATCAGATTTAGTGCATACCTATCATTGAAAACACCCAGGATTGCATATTTCCTGGAAATATATGAATAAACAACAGGCCTTATTCAATCAGGAAACATAATGGATAAACAATAGGCCTCATTCAATCAGGAAACATAATGGATAAACAATAGGCCTCATGTAATCAATCAGGAAACATAATGGATAAACAATAGGCCTCATTCAATCAGGAAACATAATGGATAAACAATAGGCCTATTCAATCAGAAACATAATGGAGAAAACAATAGGCCTTATTCAATCAGGAAACATAATGGATAAACAATAGGCCTTACTCAATCAGGAAACATAATGGATAAACAATAGGCCTTATTCAATCAGGAAACATAATGGATAAACAATAGGCCTTACTCAATCAGGAAACATAATGGATAAACAATAGGCCTTATTCAATCAGGAAACATAATGGATAAACAATAGGCCTCATTCAATCAGGAAACATAATGGATAAAACAATAGGCCTTATTCAATCAGGAAACATAATGGATAAACAATAGGCCTCATTCAATCAGGAAACATAATGGATTAACAATAGGCCTTATTCAATCAGGAAACATAATGGATAAACAATAGGCCTTACTCAATCAGGAAACATAATGGATAAACAATAGGCCTTATTCAATCAGGAAACATAATGGATAAACAATAGGCCTCATTCAATCAGGAAACATAATGGATAAACAATAGGCCTCATTCAATCAGGAAACATAATGGATAAACAATAGGCCTCATTCAATCAGGAAACATAATGGATAAACAATAGGCCTTATTCAATCAGGAAACATAATGGATAAACAATAGGCCTCATTCAATCAGGAAACATAATGGATAAACAATAGGCCTTATTCAATCAGGAAACATAATGGATAAACAATAGGCCTCATTCAATCAGAAACATAATGGATAACAATAGGCCTTATTCAATCAGGAAACATAATGGATAAACAATAGGCCTCATTCAATCAGGAAACATAATGGAAACAATAGGCCTTATCCAATCAGGAAACATAATGGATAAACAATAGGCCTCATTCAATCAGGAAACATAATGGATAAACAATAGGCCTTATTCAATCAGGAAACATAATGGATAAACAATAGGCCTTATTCAATCAGGAAACATAATGGATAAACAATAGGCTCATTCAATCAGGAAACATAATGGATAAACAATAGGCCTTATTCAATCAGGAAACATAATGGATAAACAATAGGCCTCATTCAATCAGGAAACATAATGGATAAACAATAGGCCTTATTCAATCAGGAAACATAATGGATAAACAATAGGCCTCATTCAATCAGGAAACATAATGGATAAACAATAGGCCTTATTCAATCAGGAAACATAATGGATAAACAATAGGCCTCATTCAATCAGGAAACATAATGGATAAACAATAGGCCTTATTCAATCAGGAAACATAATGGATTAACAATAGGCCTCATTCAATCAGGAAACATAATGGATAAACAATAGGCCTCATTCAATCAGGAAACATAATGGATAAACAATAGGCCTTATTCAATCAGGAAACATAATGGATAAACAATAGGCCTCATTCAATCAGGAAACATAATGGATAAACAACAGGCCTTATTCAATCAGGAAACATAATGGATAAACAATAGGCCTTATTCAATCAGGAAACATAATGGATAAACAATAGGCCTCATTCAATCAGGAAACATGATGGATAAACAATAGGCCTTATTCAATCAGGAAACAATGGATAAACAATAGGCCTTATTCAATCAGGAAACATAATGGATAAACAATAGGCCTCATTCAATCAGGAAACATAATGGATAAACAATAGGCCTTATTCAATCAGGAAACATAATATAAACAATAGGCCTTACTCAATCAGGAAACATAATGGATAAACAATAGGCCTCATTCAATCAGGAAACATAATGGATTAACAATAGGCCTCATTCAATCAGGAAACATAATTGATAAACAACAGGCCTTATTCAATCAGGAAACATAATGGATAAACAATAGGCCTTATTCAATCAGGAAACATAATGGATAAACAATAGGCCTTACTCAATCAGGAAACATAATGGATAAACAATAGGCCTCATTCAATCAGGAAACATAATGGATTAACAATAGGCCTCATTCAATCAGGAAACATAATTGATAAACAACAGGCCTTATTCAATCAGGAAACATAATGGATTAACAATAGGCCTTATTCAATCAGGAAACATAATGGATAAACAATAGGCCTCATTCAATCAGGAAACATAATGGATAACAATAGGCCTTATTCAATCAGGAAACATAATGGATAAATAATAGGCCTCATTCAATCAGGAAACATAAGGATAAACAATAGGCCTTATTCAATCAGGAAACATAATGGATAAACAATAGGCCTTATTCAATCAGGAAACATAATGGATTAACAATAGGCCTCATTCAATCAGGAAACATAATGGATAAACAATAGGCCTTATTCAATCAGGAAACATAATGGATTAACAATAGGCCTCATTCAATCAGGAAACATAATGGATAAACAATAGGCCTTATTCAATCAGGAAACATAATGGATTAAACAATAGGCCCTCATTCAATCAGGAAACATAATGATTAACAATAGGACTTATTCAATCAGGAACATAATGGATAAACAATAGGCCTATTCAATCAGGAAACATAATGGATAAACAATAGGCCTTATTCAATCAGGAAAACAAATGGATAAACAATATAGGCCTTATTCAATCAGGAAACATAATGGATAAACAATAGGCCTTACTCAATCAGGAAACATAATGGATAAACAATAGGCCTCATTCAATCAGGAAACATAATGGATTAACAATAGGCCTCATTCAATCAGGAAACATAATTGATAAACAACAGGCCTTATTCAATCAGGAAACATAATGGATAAACAATATGCCTTATTCAATCAGGAAACATAATGGTAAACATAGGCCTTACTCAATCAGGAAACATAATGGATAAACAATAAGGCCTCATTCAATCAGGAAACATAATGGATTAACAATAGGCCTCATTCAATCAGGAAACATAATGATAAAAACAGGCCTTATTCAATCAGGAAACATAATGGATTAACAAATAGGCCTTATTCAATCAGGAAACATAATGATAAACAATAGGCCTCATTCAATCAGGAAACATAATGGATTAACAATAGGCCTTATTCAATCAGGAAACATAATGGATTAAACATAGGCCTCATTCAATCAGGAAACATAATGGATAAACAATAGGCCTTATTCAATCAGGAAACATAATGGATTAACAATAGGCCTCATTCAATCAGGAAACATAATGGATAAACAAAGGCCTTATTCAATCAGGAAACATAATGGAATTAACAATAGGCCGCTCATTCAATCAGGAAACATAATGGATTAAACAATAGGCCTTATTCAATCAGGAAAACATAATGGATAAACAATAGGCCTCATTCAATCAGGAACATAATGGATTAACAATAGGCCTTATTCAATCAGGGAAACATAATGGATAAACAATAGCCTTATTCAATCAGGAAACATAATGGATAAACAATAGGACTTATTCAATCAGGAAACATAATGGCAAGAGAATACCAGTTGCTTGAGAAAGAAAAGAAATAACAGTTAGAATTGTTTGATTTTATTTAACCTTTATTTAACTAGGCAGGTCAGTTAAGAACAAATTTGTATTTACAATGACGGCCTACCCTTGCCTAACCCGGACAATTGTGCCCTGCCCTATGGGACTCCCAATCATGGTCGGTTCTGATACAGCCGGGAATCAAACCAGGGTCTGTAAAGACGCCTCTAGCGCTGAGATGCAGTGCCTTAGACAGATGCGCCACTCGGGAGCCCCTGAACAACAGAACAACAGTGTTGGTGCAGGGTAGGGTGAATTGATAATCATAACAGCAGTTTATTCCGAGTGGCAAAACCATTGAATTGGAGCGGACCATATTTCCACTGATTCAGTGGTAAATTGTAAAAGGCACTCCACATAAATAGATTATCATGCGTCATGTGTTTCTGTGTGCTTCTGTGTGCTTCTGTGTGCTGCCTGGGAAGGTTGGGAAAAGAGCAACAACAACAAAAACTTTCTATTGGAATCTTTGTTTTTGGGCAAGTGCTTTCCTGGTGATGTTTGCATCCACTTCCCACATCAAGGTAAAATAGCCAGTCACCTGAGCTGAGACCCAGGTGGAAAAAGTCCCGGCTGAACCATGGTGTGTCTTTTCTTGCCCACAGACCTGTCCGACGGACAGACGGGGCCTCAGGACACAGACATTAGGTGGCAGATGTCCTTTTCTCTCTCCGGCCGCTCGGCTCTTCTCTCTCTGTCACTGTGATGGACACGATAATGGATTGTGATAATGAGAATCCTTCCAGAGGCTGGCCAAGAATGTTCATCACATCCCCTCCTGTCACCCTCACAGACACATAAATACCGGATACAGACCCCGGAAACAGGCCGTAGGGGCCAAGGTTCTAATAGTGGACCTGATATAATTTCACTAGCTTTGTGTTCCTGTGTGTGCGTGCGTGTGTGTGCGTGTGTGTGTGTTTGTGTAAAAGGTAATTGAAAGAAAGAGAAAGAAAGAGAGAGAGTGAACAAGAAAACAATCAACTTCAAGGCCTCATAAACAGAGGGGGGGAGGGGGGTTGTTGATTCCTGTGGAAGTGACAGAGAGACAGACAGAGGACAGGTAAACAAGAAACAAGGAGAAGAGACAGAGAAAGTGAGCAAGAGAGAGATTGACAGAAAAAAAGAGAGAAAACACATGAATAGAAGGAATGAGAAAGGAAACTATAATGGAGAATGGTGCAGAGGGGGGGCAGGGTTAGAATGGGTTGTTGATTCCTGTGTAGGTGAAGGATTCACCCCAGGAAGAGCAGCTAATCCTACTATGTGTGGGCAGCAGCTCCTCTCTCTCCCTGCATGGTAGGAGGACATCAGCTCCTCTCTCTCTCCCTGCATGCTAGGAGGGCAGCAGCTCCTCTCTCTCCCTGCATGGTAGGAGGACATCAGCTCCTCTCTCTCTCCCTGCATGGTAGGAGGACAGCAGCTCCTCTCTCTCCCTGCAGGCTAGGAGGGCATCAGCACCTCTCTCTCTCTCTCCCTGCATGGTAGGAGGACAGCAGCTCCTCTCTCTCCCTGCATGCTAGGAGGACAGCAGCTCCTCTCTCTCCCTGCATGCTAGGAGGACAGCAGCTCCTCTCTCTCCCTGCAGGCTAGGAGGGCATCAGCACCTCTCTCTCTCTCTCCCTGCAGGCTAGGAGGACAGCAGCACCTCTCTCTCCCTGCAGGCTAGGAGGACAGCAGCACCTCTCTCTCCCTGCAGGCTAGGAGGGCAGCAGCACTTCTCTCTCTCCCTGCAGGCTAGGAGGGCAGCAGCACCTCTCTCCCTCCCTGCAGGCTAGGAGGGCAGCAGCACCTCTCTCCCTCCCTGCAGGCTAGGAGGGCAGCAGCACCTCTCTCCCCCTCCATGCTAGGTAGGAGGGCAGCAGCACCTCTCTATCTCCCTGCAGGCTATGAGGGCAGCAGCACCTCTCTCTCTCTCTCTCCCTGCAGGCTAGAAGGCCAGCAGCACTTCTCTCGCTCTCGCTCCCTGCAGGCTAGGAGGGCATCAGCGTCTCTCTCTCCCTGCAGGCTAGGAGGGCATCAGCGTCTCTCTCTCCCTGCAGGCTAGGAGGGCATCAGCGTCTCTCTCCCCTGCAGGACTAGGAGGGCATCAGCGTCTCTCTCTCCCTGCAGGCTAGGAGGGCATCAGCGTCTCTCTCTCCCTGCATGCTACGAGGGCATCAGCGTCTCTCTCTCCCTGCATGCTACGAGGGCATCAGCGTCTCTCTCTCCCTGCAGGCTAGGAGGAGGTGCACAGAATATAATGTCACTCCAGCCAGCCACCTATTTATAAAGAAATCGCTTTCTTCTACCTCTCTAAGGGGAGAAAACATCCATGAAATGAACTAATGAATAGAGCAAGGGGGGTTTCTTGAACAGAAATATTTGCCTTAGTTATTTATACCCAGATTTTTCAGTGGTCAGGTGATGTCGTTAGGAAAACTCCTGCCTCTAACACATCACTTTTGATGGAGTAGCTTTGGTTTATGAATCATGTTTTCTTGACGTGACTCAAGGGTGTTGCGTCTTGTTGCCTGGACACCTGATGTGTAACTGAATTCATACTCGTTCATTGCACTGTTGAAAGACTTGATATTCCTCTCATACCCAATCTCATACCTCTACAATGAATATATAGATGAAGATTTTGGCTTCACTTCTCAACCATAGTTTCTATTTTTCCAGCACCTGAAAAGCTATTGAGATGTGCCAGTGATTGTCAGGGTCTACAATATGAATTTTCTTTGGCAATGTCCCATTATATAATGGGTAACAATCGATAACTACTGTGATTATTATTATTTGACCATGCTGGTCATTTATGAACATTTGAACATCTTGGCCATGTTCTGTTATAATCTCCACCCGGCACAGCCAGAAGTGGACTAGCCACCGCTCATAGCCTGGTTCCTCTCTAGGTTTCTTCCTAGGTTTTGCCCTTTCTAGGGAGCTTTTCCTAGCCACCGTGCTTCTACACCTGCATTGCTTGCTGTTTGGGGTTTTAGGCTGGGTTTCTGTACAGCACTTTGAGATATCAGCTGATGTACGAAGAGCTATATAAATACATTTGATTTGATTTATATTTTCTATAGCATCATGTACATTAGGGCTGTGTGGAAGGACATTGGATTGGTTTTGAGCAGGTCTTCATCTAGTTGTATTTCGCTGTCACATTGGACTGAATCGCTTCATGTTTCATTTCTATTCTTCAATCGTTTTATGTCTATAGCCTTGCACCCTTATAGGCTGACCCCACCGCTCGCGTCGTGTGCGCGAGCGTTGCAAAATAAAGTCCTTTCTATTTCTGACGCAGATTGCGCTGCAAGTCCTGCCTCTCCCATCTCCTCATTGGTTTATAGAAGCAGGTACCTACGTGCCATCTCCTCAATTGCTATACCCATGTGGGTGATTGAAAGACGAACTGTGTTGCCAGTCGGTGTAGTAATACTATGAAAGTTTAGATGCCAATCACCTTATAAGTTCAAAGATGAAATAGCCTGGAAGGAGGAGAGATGACTACTGTAAATTGTTCGCTGCCGATTTTTATGAATTGTTCAGCTGTCCAATGGCTTGGAGGTAGAAGCTGTTGAGGAGCCTTTTGGTCCTAGACTTGGCGCTGCAGTACCGCTTGCCGTGCGGTAGCAGAGAAAACAGTCTATAACATGGGTGACATGACTCTCTGACAATTTTATGGGCTTTCCTCTGACACCGCCTATTATATAGGTCCTGGATGACAGGAAGCTTGGCCCCAGTGATGTACTGGGCCGTTCGCACTACCCTCTGTAGAGCCTTACGGTCAGATGCCGAGCAGTTGCCATACCATCCTCCCTATAGGCAGTCTCATCGTTGTCAGTGATCAGGCCTACCATTGTTGTGTCGTCAGCAAACTTGATGATGTTGTTGGAGGCGTGTTTGGCCACGCAGTCGTGGGTGAACAGGGAATACAGGAGGGACTAAGTACACACCCTTGTGGGGCCCCTGTGTTAAGGATCAGCGTGGCAAACTTGTTGTTGCCTACTCTGACCACCTGGGGGCGGCCCGTCAGGAAGTCCAGGATCCAGTTGCAGAGGGACACGTTTAGTCCCAGAGTCCTTAGCTTAGTGATGAACTTTGAGGGCACTATGGTGTTGAATGCTGAGCTGTAGTCAATGAATAACATTCTCACGTGGGTGTTCCTTTTGTCCAGGTGAGAAAGGGCAGTGTGGAGTGCGATTGAGATTGCATCATCTGTGGATCTGTTGGGGCGGTATGCAAGTTGGAGTGGGTCTAGGGTGTCCGGGAGGATGCTGTTGATGTGAGCCATGACCAGCCTTTCAAAGCACTTCATGGCTACAGACGTGAGTGCCACACCTAATCATTTAGGTAGGTTACCTTCGCATTCTTGGGGTCAGGGACTATGGTGGTCTGTTTGAAACATGTAGGTATTACAGACTCGGTCAGGGAGAGGTTGAAAATGTCAGTGAAGACACTTGACAGTTGGGCTGCGCATGCTTTGAGTACACATCCTGGTAATCCGTCTGGCGCAGCGGCTTTGTGAATGTTGACCTTTTTAAAGGTTTTGTTGACATCGGCTACCGAGAGCGTTATCACACAGTCATCCAGAACAGCTGGTGCTCTCGTACATGCTTCAGTGTTGCTTGCCTCGAAGCGAGCATTAAAGGCATTTAGCTCGTCTGCTAGGCTCGTGTCACTGGGCAGCTCGCGTCTGGGTTTCCCTTTGTAGTCCGTAATAGTTTTCAAGCCCTGCCACATCCGACGAGCATCAGAGCCGGTGTAGTAGGATTCAATCTTTATCCTGTATTGACACTTTGCTTGTTTGATGGTTCGTCTTAGGGCATAGCAGGATTTCTTATAAGCGTCAGGATTAGTGTTCCGCTCCTTGAAAGCAGCAGCTCTAGCCTTTAGCTCGATGCGGATGTTGCCTGTAATCCATGGCTTCTGTTTGGAGTATGTACGTACAGTCACTGTGGGGACGACGTCATCGATGCACTTATTGATGAAGCCGATGACTGAGGTGGTGTATTCCTCAATGCCAACATATTCCAGTCTGTGCTTGCAAAACAGTCCTGTAGTGTAGCAGAACTGACTGACTGACTTACTACTTGAGAAAAAAGTCTAAAAGTATTTGGTTTTAAATCTACTTAATTATCAAAAGTAAAAGAATAAGCCATTTCGAATTCCTTATGTTAAGCGGATAGCCAGGGGCACAGTCCAACACTCAGACATATTAAAAACAAAGTATTAGTGAGTCCGCCAGATCAGACCCAGTAGGGATGACCAGGGATGTTCTCTTGATAAGTTAACTCTTGATACGTGTGTACCATTTTCCTGTCAACATGTAACGAGTACTTTTTGGTGTGAAGGAAAATGTATGGAGTAAAAAGTACATTATTTTCTTTTGGAATGTAGTGAAATAAAAGTTACATTTGTCGACTTGTTTTCTCTTTTAAAGTAACTTACTTACGTGGCTGTAAGAGACGTCTATTGGTGAGATAATCAGTGGTGTAAAGTAGTTAAGTAAAAATGCTTTAAAGCCCTCTTCTCCACTCCTTTACTAATGTACAGTATTTACAGATGGATGCTTCTTCTCTCTGGCCATTAAATCAAGAGAGATCAAAGGGCTAATTGAAAACATAACATCTTGTTGAGATTTACTGCTAAAGGAGCTCTTTCTTATATATTTTTTTCACGATAAAGCCAATAGACCAGACTGGAATGGACAAATGGTGAAATAATCTCAGACCTTCCTTTGAAGAAATTTAATTGGGGTTGAACTTGGTGTCACACTAATTTAGAAGTTTATGAGGGATGTCGCATCTTCCCATATTGTTAACTCTGAACTCCATAAACTGAAATGACCCGATGTGGAAAAACTGTTTTGCAATATACAAATATTCTTTGTCTTGTGACGGAAGTAGACTTTTGTTCTGATGACCTGTAATATAATATTGATTTGATGTTTTCTAAAGACTACTACCGTTTTAATACATTTATGTCTATAGTTTATGTATTTTTAGTTATTATCCTTACACTATTTTTGGCATACTAAATCTATAAATATAATATTCTCACATTACTTATTCAACAAACGTTCTCCTTTCCCTTCTTAATAGGCAGGGCAAACCTGTTTTGGTGATTTCTGGGATATCATCAAAATACATCAATCACTGCATGTTTTTGGACTCATTCAGCAGTTTTTACCTGATTAAGTACAATATCATTGGACAATACATTTTAAAAATTTCAATTTACAGTGCATTCTGAAAGGATTCATACCCCTTGACTTATTACATATTTTGTTGTGTTACATCCTGAATTCAAAATGGATTAAATAGATGCTTGTTCTCACCCATGTACACACAAACACATCTAATTTAGAGTCAATACATGTTGGAATCACCTTTGGCAGTGATTACAGCTGTTAGTCTTTCAGGGTAATAAGTCTCTAAGAGATTTGCACACCAGGATTGTACAATATTTATGCATTATTCTTTTTAAAATGCTTCAAGCTTTGTCAAGTTGTTTGTTGATCATTGCTAGAGAGACATTTTCTTGACATAGATTTTCAAGTCAATTTCATTTAAAACTGTATCTAGGCAACTCAGGAACACTGTTGGTAAGCAACAGTGTATATTTGGATTGATGTTTAAGGTTATTGTCCTGCTGAAAGATGAATTGGTCTCCTCTATGTCACGCCCTGGCCATAGAGAGGCTTTTATTCTCTATTTTGGTTAGGCCAGGGTGTGACTAAGGTGGGCATTCTAGTTTCTTAATTCTATGTTTTCTATTTCTTTGTGTTTGGCTGGGTGTGGTTCTCAATCAGAGGCAGCTGTCTATCGTTGTCTCTGATTGAGAACCATACTTAGGCAGCCCTTTTTTCCACCTGTCTTGGTGGGATGTTGACTTTGTTTAGGGCACATAGCCTTTAGCTTCACGGTTTGTTTTTGTAGTGTTTATAGTTTTGTTCGGCGTAATTTTTATCAAATAAAAAGGAATATGTACGCTGACGATGCTGCGCTTTGGTCCTCTTCCTTTGACGGCCGTGACACTCTAGGATCTTGCTTGTGCTTAGCTCTATTCCATTTATTTTTTATCCTAAACAACTCCCTAGCCCTTGCTGATGACAAGCATGCCCATAACATGATGCAGCCACCACAATGTTTAAAAACATGTAGAGTAGTTCTCAGTGATGTGTTGTGTTGGATTTGTATTCAGGACATAAAGTTAATTTATTTGCCACATTCTTTGCAGTTTTACTTTAGTTCCTTCTCACAAACAGGATGCATGTATTGGACTATTTTTATTCTGTACAGTCTTCCTTCTTTTCACACTGTCGTTTAAATTAGTATTATGGAATAACTACAATGTTGTTAATCCATCCACAGTTTTCTCCTATCACAGCATTAAACTCTGTTACTGTTTTAAAGTCACCAGTGGCCTCATAAGTGGTTTCCTTCCTCTCTGGCTACTGAGTTATGAAGGATACCTGTATGTTTGTAGTGACTGGGTATATTGATACACCGTACACATTGCAGTGGTGTAAAGTACTTAAGTAAAAATTGTTTAAAGTACTACTTAAGTCATTTTTGGGGTTATCTGTATGTTACTTTAATATTTATATGTTTGACAACTTTTACTTTTACTTCACTACATTCCTAAAGAAAAGTATGTACTTTTTACTCCATACTCCCTGACACCCAAAAGTAGTCATTACATGTTGACAGGAAAATGGTCCAATTCACACACTTATCAAGAGAACATCCCCGGTGCTTCATGCTTCATTTTGTAAATGGAGTGTACCCCTGGCTATCTAAATGTTTTTTAAATAATAATTAAGAAAATGGTGACGTCTAGTTTGCTTAATATATGGAATATGAAATGATTTATACTTTTACTTTAATACTTAAGGTATCTTTGTAACACTCGTCGGAAGGATGAGACCAAGGTGCAGTGTGGTACGTGTTCATGCTTCTTTATTAAAACCGACCACCAAACAAAACAACAAAAGAACGTCACGTCTTGAAGGCTACACAGAGCTAACAAAAAACAACATCCCACAACCTAAAGTGGCAAAAAAGGCTGCCTAAGTATGATTCCCAATCAGAGACAACGATAGACAGCTGTCCCTGATTGAGAACCATACCCGGCCAAAACATAGAAACACAAAACATAGAAATAAAGAACATAGAATGCCCACCCAAATCACACCCTGACCAAACCAAATAGAGACATAAAAAGGCTCTCTAAGGTCAGGGCGTGACAATCTTTACTTTTACTTTAGTATTTAAAGTGGGTACTTTTTCCACCACTGCCAAAGTATAAATAATTACTTCACCATGTTCAACGGGATATTCAATGTCTGTATTTATGTTATTATTTTTTACCCCTCTACCAATAGGTGCCCTTCTCAGCGAGGCATTGAAAAACCTCCCTGGTCTTTGTGGTTTAATCTGTGTTTGAAATTCACTGCTCGACTGAGGGACTTTACAGATAATTGTATGTGTGGGATACAAAGATGAGGTAGTCATTCAAAAATCATGTTGAAACTATTATTGCACACAGAGGGAGTCCATGCAACTTATCATGTCACTTGTTCAGCACATGTATACTTCTGAACAGTATACAGGCTCGCCATAACAAACGGGTTGAATACTTATTGACTCAAGACATTCCAGCTTTTCATTTTTAATTAATTTGTTAAAAAATATATATAAATAAAATTCCACTTTGACATTACGGGGTATTGTGTATTGGCCAGTGATACAACAACATGTGGAAAATGTCAAGCAGTGTGAATACTTTCTGAAGGCACCGTATATTCCTAAAAATTAAGTAGAAAATGATGGTGTCGCTGATTACTCTTGACAAGACATATGGATAAATAATAAATAAATATAATATATAATATATAATAATAAATAATGTCAAAACACAGTTCCAAAGTGTCCAAATATATAACCAATATGCAGAAACATTTTGTGATATGTTGAAAAGATAAACATAAAATGTACTATCTACACCTATTTGTGCAACAATAATGATCATATTACTTGTATGTTTGTTTTTTAACAAGAATCTTTTATTTAAACGGCTGCACAAAAAAGTGTCAATAAATCCCTCAGCTTGTGTAATGTAACAACACATACTGTTGACATCATGGAAAGTTGTGTAATGTAACAACACATACTGTTGAATCTGGAAGTGTTGTAATGTAACAACACATACTGTTGAATATGGAAAGTTGTGTAATGTAACAACACATACTGTTGACATCATGGAAGTTGTGTAATGTAACAACACATACTGTTGACATAATGGAAAGTTGTGTAATGTAACAACACATACTGTTGACATCATGGAAAGTTTGTGTAATGTAACAACACATACTGTTGACATCATGGAAAGTTGTGTAATGTAACAACAATACTGTTGACATCATGGAAAGTTGTGTAATGTAACAACACATACTGTTGACATCATGGAAAGTTGTGTAATGTAACAACACATACTGTTGACATCATGGAAAGTTGTGTAATGTAACAACACATACTGTTGACATCATGGAAAGTTGTGTAATGTAACAACACATACTGTTGACAATCATGGAAAGTTGTGTAATGTAACAACATACTGTTGACATCATGGAAAGTTGTGTAATGTAACAACACATACTGTTGAATGCATGGAAAGTTGTGTAATGTACAACACATACTGTTGACATCATGGAAAGTTGTGTAATGTGACAACACATACTGTTGACATCAATGGAAAGTTGTGTAATGTAAACAACAATACTGTTGACATCATGGAAAGTTGTGTAATGTACAACACATACTGTTGACATCATGGAAAGTTGTTGTAATGTACACTACTGTTGACATCATGGAAAGTTGTGTAATGTAACAACACATACTGTTGACATCATGGAAAGTTGTGTAATGTAACAACACATACTGTTGACATCATGGAAAGTTGTGTAAGTAAAAACAATACTGTTGACATCATGGAAAGTTGTGTAATGTAACAACACATACTGTTGACATAATGGAAAGTTGTGTAATGTAACAACACATACTGTTGACATCTGGAAGTTGTGTAATGTAACAACATACTGTTGACTCATGGAAAGTTGTGTAATGTACAACACTACTGTTGACATCATGGAAAGTTGTGTAATGTAACAACACATACTGTTGACATCATGGAAAGTTGTGTAATGTAACAACACATACTGTTGACATCATGGAAAGTTGTGTAATGTAACAACACATACTGTTGACATCATGGAAAGTTGTGTAATGTAACAACACATACTGTTGACATCATGGAAGTTTGTGTAATGTACAACACATACTGTTGACATCATGGAAAGTTGTGTAATGTAACAACACATACTGTGACATCATGGAAAGTTGTGTAATGTACAACACATACTGTTGACATATGGAAAGTTGTGTAATGTAACAAATACTGTTGACATCATGGAAAGTTTGGTAATGTAACAACACATACTGTTGACATCATGGAAAGTTGTGTAATGTAAAACAACATACTGTTGACATCATGGAAGTTGTGTAATGTACAAACACTACTGTTGACATCATGGAAAGTTGTGTAATGTAACAACACATACTGTTGACATCAATGGAAAGTTGTGTAATGTAACAACACATACTGTTGACATCATGGAAAGTTGTGTAAGTAAAACACAATACTGTTGACATCATGGAAAGTTGTGTAATGTAACAACACATACTGTTGACATCATGGAAGTTGTGTAATGTAAAACAATACTGTTGACATATGGAAAGTTGTGTAATGTAACAACACATACTGTTGACATCATGGAAAGTTGTGTAATGTCAAACACATACTGTTGACATCATGGAAGTTGTGTAATGTAACAACACATACTGTTGACATCATGGAAAGTTGTGTAATGTAACAACACATACTGTTGACATCATGGAAAGTTGTGTAATGTAACAACACATACTGTTGACATCATGGAAAGTTGTGTAATGTAACAACATATCTGTTGACATCATGGAAAGTTGTGTAATGTAACAACACATCTGTTGACTCATGGAAAGTTGTGTAATGTAACAAAACTACTGTTGACATCATGGAAAGTTGTGTAATGTAAAACACATACTGTTGACATCATGGAAAGTTGTGTAATGTAACAACACATACTGTTGACATCATGGAAGTTGTGTAATGTAAAACACATACTGTTGACATAATGGAAAGTTGTGTAATGTAACAACACATACTGTTGACATCATGGAAAGTTGTGTAATGTAACAACATAACTGTTGAATCATGGAAAGTTGTGTAATGTAAACACATACTGTTAACATCATGGAAAGTTGTGTAATGTAACAAACATACTGTTGACATCATGAAAGTTGTGTAATGTAACAACACATACTGTTGACATCATGGAAAGTTGTGTAATGTAACAACATACTGTTAACATCATGGAAGTTGTGTAATGTAACAACACATACTGTTGACATCATGGAAGTTGTGTAATGTAACAACACATACTGTTACATCATGGAAAGTTGTGTAATGTAACAACACTACTGTTGACATAATGGAAAGTTGTGTAATGTAACAACACATACTGTTGACATCATGGAAAGTTGTGTAATGTAACACACAATACTGTTGACATCATGAAAGTTGTGTAATGTAACAACACATACTGTTGACATCATGGAAAGTTGTGTAATGTAACAACACATACTGTTGAATCATGGAAAGTTGTGTAATGTAACAACACATCTGTTGACATCATGGAAGTTGTGTAATGTAACAACACATACTGTTGACATCATGGAAAGTTGTGTAATGTAACAACACATACTGTTGACATCATGGAAAGTTGTGTAATGTAACAACACATACTGTTGACATCATGAAAAGTTGTGTAATGTAACAACACATACTGTTGACATCATGGAAAGTTGTGTAATGTAACAACACATACTGTTGACATCATGGAAAGTTTGTAATGTAAACAATAACAGTGTAATACAACACTACTGTTGACATCATGGAAAGTTGTGTAGGTAACAACACAAATACTGTTGACATCATGGAAAGTTGTGTAATGTAACAACACATACTGTTGACATCATGGAAAGTTGTGTATGTAACAACACTACTGTTGAATCATGGAAAGTTGTGTAATGTAACAACACATACTGTTGACATCATGGAAAGTTGTGTAATGTAACAAACAACATACTGTTGACATCATGGAAAGTTTGTGTAATGTAACAACATACTGTTGACATCATGGAAAGTTGTGTAATGTACAACACATACTGTTGACATCATGGAAAGTTGTGTAATGTAACAACACATACTGTGACAATCATGGAAGTTGTGTAATGTAACAACACATACTGTTGACATCATGAAAGTTTGTGTAATGTAAAACACATACTGTTGACATCATGGAAGTTGTGTAAGTAACAACACATACTGTTAACATCATGGAAAGTTGTGTAATGTAACAACACAATACTGTTGAACATCATGGAAAGTTGTGTAATGTAACAACACTACTGTTGACATCATGAAAGTTGTGTATGTAACAACACATACTGTTGACATCATGAAAGTTGTGTAATGTAACAACACATACTGTTGACATCATGGAAAGTTGTGTAATGTAACAACATACTGTTGACATCATGGAAAGTTGTGTAATGTAACAACACATACTGTTGACATCATGAAAAGTTGTGTAATGTAACAACACTACTGTTGACATCATGGAAAGTTGTGTAATGTAACAACACATACTGTTGACATCATGGAAAGTTTATGTAATGTAACAACACATACTGTTGACATCATGGAAAGTTGTGTAAGTAACAACACATACTGTTGACATCATGGAAAGTTGTGTAATGTAAAACACATACTGTTGACATCATGAAAAGTTGTGTAATGTAACAACACATACTTGTGACATCATGGAAAGTTGTGTAATGTAACAACACATACTGTTGACATCATGGAAGTTGTGTAATGTAACAACACATACTGTTGACATCATGGAAAGTTGTGTAATGTAACAACATACTGTTGACATCATGAAAGTTGTGTAATGTAACAACACATACTGTTGACATCATGGAAAGTTGTGTAATGTAACAACATACTGTTTATCATCGGAGATAAAGTTGTGTTAATGTAACAACATACTGTTGAAATATTGAAAGTTTGTGTAATGTAACAACACATACTGTTGACATCATGGAAAGTTGTGTAATGTAACAACACATACTGTTGACATCATGGAAAGTTGTGTAAACAGTGCATTCAGAAAGTATTCCGGACACCTTGAATTGTTCCACATGTTTACGTTACAGCCTTATTCTAAAATGTATTAAATTAAATGTTTTCCTCATCAATCTTCACACAATACCCCATAGTGACAAATGTATAAAAAAAACCAGTAACACCTTATTTATTATTTAAATTCATGAAAGACAACAGAAATACCTTATTTACATAAGTATTCAGACGCTTTGCTATAAGACTCGAAATTGAGCTCAGGTGCATCCTGTTTCCATTGATCATCCTTGAGATGTTTCTACAACTTGATTGGAGTCCACCTGTGGTAAATTCAATTGACTGGACATGATTTGGAAAGGCACACACCTGTCTATATAAGGTCCCACTGTTGACAGTGCATGTCAGAGGAAAAACAAAGCCATGAGGTCGAAGGAATTGAACGTAGAGCTCAGAGACAGGATTGTGTCAAGGCACAGATCTGGGGACGGGTACCAAAACATTGGCCTCAATAATTCTTACATGGAAGAAGTTTGGAACCACCAAGACTTTTCCTAGAGCTGGCCGACTGGCCAAACTGAGCAATCGGGGGAGAACAGCCTTGGTCAGGGAGGTGATCTGGCTGGTGTGTTTACGGACATATTCAATCAATCCCTATCCCAGTCTGCTGTTCCCACATGCTTCAAGAGGGCCACCATTGTTCCTGTTCCCAAGAAAGCTAAGGTAACTGAGCTAAACGACTATCGCCCCGTAGCACTCACTTCTGTCATCATGAAGTGCTTTGAGAGACTAGTCAAGGATCATATCACCTCCACCCTACCTGACACCGTAGACCCACTCCAATTTGCTTACCGCCCCAATAGGTCCACAGACAACGCAATCGCAATCACACTGCACACTGCCCTAACCCATCTGGACAAGAGGAATACCTATGTAGGTGAGGGCCCTCAGAATGTGGTGTCAGGAAAATAACCTCACACTCAACATCAACAAAACAAAGGAGATGATTGTGGATTTCAGGAAACAAAAGAGGGAGCACACCCTTATCCACATCGATGGGACAGAAGTGAAGATGGAAAGTTTTAAGTTCCTCGGCGTACACATCACAGACAAACTGAAATGGTCCACCCACACAGACAGCGTGGTGAAGAAGGCGCAACAGCGCCTCTTCAACCTCAGGAGGCTGAAAAAATTTAGCTTGTCATGAAAAACACTCAAACTTTTACAGATGCACAATCGAGAGCTTCCTGTCGGGCTGTATCACCGCCTGGTACGGCAACTGCTCCGCCCACAACCGCAAGGCTCTCCAGAGGGTAGTGAGGTCTGCACAACTCATCACAGGGGGCAAACGACCTGCCCTCCAGGACACCTACACCACCCGATGTCACTGGAAGGCCAAAAAGATTATCAAGGACAACAACCACCCGAGCCACTGCCTGTTCACCCCTCTATCATCCAGAAGGCGAGGTCAGTACAGGTGCATCAAAGCTGGGACCGAGAGACAGAAAAACATCTTCTATCTCAAGGCCATTAGACTGTTAAACAGCCGTCACTAACATTGAGTGGCTGCTGCCAACATACAGACTCAAATCACTAGCCACTTTAATAATAAAAAATCAGATGTAATAAATGTATCACTCGTCACTTTAAACAATGCCACTTTATATAATGTTTACATACCCTACATTACTCATCTCACATGTATATGCTGTACTCTATACCATCTACTGCATCTTGCCTATGCCGTTCGGCCATCACTCATCCATATATTTATATGTACATATTCTTATTCATTTCTTTACACTTGTGTGTATGAGGTAGTTGTTGTGAAATTGTTAGATTACTTGTTAGATATTACTGCACGGTCGAAAACTAGAAAAACAAGCATTTCGTTACACTCGCATTAACATCTGCTAACCATGTGTATTTGACAATTTTTGGGGGGAAGCCGATGGTCATGCTGACAGAGCTCCAGAATTCCTCTTTGGTGATGGGAGAACCTCCAAGAAGGACAACCATCTCTGCAGTACTCTACCAATCAGGCCTTTATGGTAGAGTGGCCAGACGTAAGCCACTCCTCTGTAAAAGGCACATGACAGCCCGCTTGGAGTTTTGAAAAGGCACCTAAAGGACTATCAGACCACGAGAAACAACATTCTCTGGTCAGGTGAAAATAAGATTGAAATCTTTGGCCTGAATGCAAAGTGTCACACTTTAGGCGGAAACCAGGCACCATCTCTATGGTGAAGCATGGTGCTCAGGACCTCAAACTGGGGCGAAGGTTCACCTTCCAACAGGACAACAATGCTAAGCACATAGCCAAGACAACGCAAGAGAGGCTTCGGGACAAGTCACTGAATGTCCTTGAGTGGCCCAGCCAGAGCCCGGTCTTGAACCCGATCGAACATCTCTAAAATAGTTGTGCAGCGACGTTCTCCAGCAAACATAACAGAGCTTGAGAGGAACTGCAGAGAAGAATGGGAGAAACTCCCCAAATGCAGGTGTGCCAAGCTTGTACCGTCATACCCAAGAAGACTCGAGGCTGTAATCGCTACCAAAGGTGCTTCAACAAAATACTAAGTAAAGGGTCTGAATACTTATGTAAATGTGATTTTTTTTTATTTGTAATAAATTGGCTAAAATGTCAAAAACCTGTTTTTGCTGTGTCATTATGGGGTATTGTGTGTAGATTAAAGAGGGGGGGAGAACAATGTAATACATTTTAGAATAAGGCTATAACATAGCAAAATGTGGGAAAAAATCAAGGGGTCTGAATACTTTCCATAAGTACTGTATACTAATTAAATATGGCAAGTAGTTGTTATGGACGAGAGGTTAAGGCGATGGACTAGATATCCATTGGGATCTTCCCACGCAAGTCCTGCCAACAACAGTAGAGTTTTTTTGCTCATTCATTATTTGTAATTTCTATTTCTTATTCTTACTTGTATTTTTTTTTAAACTGCATTGTTGGTTAGCGTCTCGTGAGTAAGCATTTCACTGTAAGGTCTACTACACCTGTTGTATTCGGCGCATGCGACTAATACAATTTGATTTGATTTCAAACTAATTAAATATCTTAATTTGGATGATAGGAAATGATAGTCAATAATCCCCCCCAAAAAATGTCACTAGTTTAACCATTTAGAGAGAAACAAAGTAGCCTTAGCACATTTAACCGGGCGCTCTAGACTAGATCATCCATAGCGTCTGTAGGCTGAATGTTTGATGTCCCTACGTCTAGACTATAGGCTGAATGTTTGATGTCCCTACGTCTAGACTAGATCATCCATAGCGTCTGTAGGCTGAATGTTTGATGTCCCTACGTCTAGACTAGATCATCCATAGCGTCTGTAGGCTGAATGTTTGATGTCCCTACGTCTAGACTAGATCATCCATAGCGTCTGTAGGCTGAATGTTTGATGTCCCTACGTCTAGACTAGATCATCCATAGCGTCTGTAGGCTGAATGTTTGAATGTCCCTACGTCTAGACTAGATCATCCATAGCGTCTGTAGGCTGAATGTTTGATGTCCCTACGTCTAGACTAGATCATCCATAGCGTCTGTAGGCTGAATGTTTGATGTCCCTACGTCTAGACTAGATCATCCATAGCGTCTGTAGGCTGAATGTTTGATGTCCCTACGTCTAGACTAGATCATCCATAGCGTCTGTAGGCTGAATGTTTGATGTCCCTACGTCTAGACTAGATCATCCATAGCGTCTGTAGGCTGAATGTTTGATGTCCCTACGTCTAGACTAGATCATCCATAGCGTCTATAGGCTGAATGTTTGATGTCCCTACTTCTAGAACCTAGATAATCCATAGCGTCTGTAGGCTGAATGTTTGATGTCCCTACGTCTAGACTAGATCATCCATAGCGTCTATAGGCTGAATGTTTGATGTCCCTACTTCTGACTAGATCATCCATAGCGTCTATAGCCTGAATGTTTGACGTCCCTACTTCTAGACTAGATCATCCACTAGTGACTAGATCATCCATAGCGTCTATAGGCTGAATGTTTGACGTCCCTACGTCTAGACTAGATCATCCATAGCGTCTGTAGGCTGAATGTTTGATGTTCCCTACTTCTAGACAAGATCATCCATACCGTCTATAGGCTGAATGTTTGATGTACCCTACTTCTAGACTAGATCATTTTCCCAGGTTTGAAAAAGTTTTGCTGAAGTCAAGGAGATCAAAAAAATTTAACATCGACTGTCTCTGTTAAAAGCATGGTTTGACATCTCTGTCAGAATTGCCTGGCATGGTTGTCTATACAATAACACAATGTTACGTATGTCAGGATGTACCCACGCTTGTTAGTCGTGTATGCAGATCAGAGGACTCACGCATGTATGGAAATGCAGAGAACTTTGCAGGCCATGACCATCATTAAGTGGTATTTGACTGTTCATCTGATGATTGACAATACAGTTGTTGTGCTCCTAGCATTCATAATATAAAAGATGGATAGCATACTGAGACTAATCATATAATCTACATTCTGTATTCTCCTGTTCTCCATCTTAACTCGTCCCTTCTTTCTCCTCTCTCTCTCTCTCTCCTCAGATTCCTCAGATTAGCTATGCCTCCACGGCCCCGGAGCTGAGCGATGACCGGCGATATGACTTCTTCTCCCGTGTAGTGCCTCCGGACTCGTTCCAGGCCCAAGCCATGGTGGACATAGTCAAGGCCATGGGCTGGAACTATGTATCTACCGTGGCATCAGAAGGATCCTATGGAGAGAAGGGAGTGGATGCCTTCCAACAGCTGTCCAGAGAAGCAGGTGAGTCCCAAAGTAACCTTTCTGGTGAATCTGGCCTTAATGGCCATGTACTCTTAACTCTCCACCCGGTACAGACAGTAGAGGACTGGCCACCCCTCGGAGCCTGGTTCCTCTATACCCGGTACAGCCAGAAGAGGACTGGCCACCACTCTGAGCCTGGTTCCTCTCTACCCAGTACAGACAGAAGAGGACTGGCCACCCCTCTATAGGTTTCTTTAAACCTTCTACGGAATTGTTCTAAGCCACTGTGCTTATACATCTCATTGCTTGCTCTTTGGAGTTTTATGCTGGGTATCTGTATAGCACTGGTGACTGGTGATGGAAAAAGGGCTTTATAAATACATGTGATTGATTGATTGAATGTTTTCCAATAATAAAACTTATTGCATAGGTGTAAAGTGGATTAACGTGATGTGATCGAATAGTCAAGGAATTGCAATAATCTTCAGGTGGAATTAAACATACTATGATAACCACTGAGGGTTGCAAGTTAGAAATGACTTTGTATGTAACCTTGTATGTATGTGTATATACAGTACCAGTCAAAAGTTTGGACACACATACTCATTCAAGGGTTTTTCTTTATTTTTACTATTTTTGACATTTTTGTATAATAGTGAAAACATCGAAACTATTAAATAACATATACGGAATCAAGCCTTAACCAAAAAAGTGTTAAACAAATACAAATATATTTGAGATTTGAGATTCTTCAAAGTAGCCACCCTCTGCCTTGATGACAGCCTTAAACACTCTTGCCATTCCCTCAACCAGCTTCATGAGGTAGTCACCTTTCCATTTCAATTAACAGGTGAGCCTTGTTAAAACTTAATATGTGGAATTTCATTCCTTCTTAATACGTTTGAGCCAATCAGTAGTGTTGTGACAAGATAGGGGTGGTATACAAAAGATAGCCCAATTTGGTAAAAGACCAAGTCCATATTATGGCAAGAACAGCTCAAATAAGCAAAGACAAATGACAAATCATTATTACTTTAAGACATGAAGGTCATGTCTTTTAATTTTTCTTCAACTGCAGTCGCAAAACCCATCATGCGCTATGATGAAACTGGCTCTCATGAGGACCGCCACAGGAAAGGAAGACCCAGAGTTACATCTGCTGCAGAGGATAAGTTCATTAGAGTTACCAGCCTCAGAAATTTCAGGCCTAAATAAATGCTTCACAGAGTTCAAGTAACAGACACCTCAACAGTTTCAACTGTTCAGAGAGACTGTGTGAATCAGGCCTTTCAGTTGTCGAATGGCTGCAAAGAAACACTACTAAGGACACCAATTAAGAAAAATACACCCACTTTAGCCAAGAAACCACAATCAATGGACATTAGACGGTGGAAATCTATCGTTTGGTCTGATGAGTCTAATTTTAGATTTTTGTTTGCAACCGGTATGTCTTTGTGAGACGCAGAGTAGTCGAATGGATGATCTCTGCATTGTAGTTTCCCACCGTGAAGCATTGGAGGAGGAGGTGTGATGGTGTCGGGGTGCTTTGCTGGTGACACTTCAGTGATGTATTTACAATTCAAGGAACATCTTAACCAGCATGGCTACCACAGCATTATGCAGATATATGCCATCCATCTGGTTTGCGCTTAGTGGGACTATCATTTGTTTTTCAACAGGACAATGACCACGTCGTGGTAATTTCCTGTATTACTAATGAGAGAGTTTACAAACAAACACACAAGTCAGAGTTATATTTTAAAGTCCATCTTTAAATATATGAGCTTCACCATAGCCCTTTTGTTCTCTCAGATCAATCAGTGTCTATAAATGATCCTCTGAGAGCTGCATACAAAACACTTCTTAGTATCTTTATAGTCAAGATACACCCCTCTCACCCACATGACGAACCACAGATCTCAGAAACTTCACAAAGGCCTTTTACTTGAAAGAGGAGTACCTAGCCAGATAGCATTAGCTATAATTATCGTTCAGTTTGGTCTCTTGGGCGAGGTTGTACTTCTCGTTCTTGGTACTTCATAGTACCAAAACATTTCCTCATCCAATGGCAATATATCAATTGTCAATTCTAGATCTCCCATCTCAAATACACCCACCCCTGGACAAGCTCCCTGCGGTGAGTGAGCCTCTAGGGGTAATACAATGGTTTCCAGACACTGCCATACTCCTCCCCCCAATGGAAAAGGAGGGAGTGACTGGCGTACAGACATAATGGAGCCATTGCACATGTTCACAGATATATTCACATATGAAGACCAATGTTCAAACCTGATTCTTCCCTTTCTGATATTCTGCATATTACCAGACATTTAAAGACAAGCCTGACCTCTACCCTCTCTGGGCCCCAAGTGACTTTTCCCTAGAGAAGAAGGAAAATGCAACTGCCAACAGTATATGTCCAGAAAGAAGACATTCTAATGACAAGTATAAAGTAAATAAACATCTTATTTCTCTATGTTACCTACTAATTCTGATTCAGCTACGACACCAACTCACCCTCCAGGCTGTGAAGGGCTATTTGACCAAGAAGGTGAGTGACATGGAGTGCTGTATCAGATGACCACAATCACTGACCTCAAGCCATTAAGATATTTGGGATGAGTTGGACCACAGAGTAAAG
>NW_019943967.1:247935-276684 GCF_002910315.2 Salvelinus sp. IW2-2015 | reverse complement strand
CAGGTGTTTATGGTGGTGTGTGCGGTGGTTGTGTGTGTGGGTGTGTGTGTGTGTGTGTGTGTGTGTGTGTGTGTGTGTGTGTGTGTGTGTGTGTGTGTGTGTGTGTGTGTGTGTGTGTGTGTGTGTGTGTGTGTGTGTGTGTGTGTGTGTGTGTGTGTGTGTGTGTGTGTGTGTGTGTGTTGATCAGAGCAGAGTCTCTTCCTCCTGCAATACTCCCAGAATCCTGTTTGATTGGAGTGTTTCTCTGAGAGCATTATAAATACCATGAAGACAGTTGGTTCCCAGAGCTTTATGGCTCCCTGGGTGCCTGTTGTCAAAACCTGCCATCTTGTTGGGAATAAATAGATAATTGGCAGGGAAGAGATCCATATCCCTTCCTACCCCTCCTGTGAGTTGTCCTTCATCATGACTGGGGGGGGGGGGGGGGGGGGGGGGGTATGACACACGTAAGTGCTGCTGGGTAAGTGGACTGACTGAACTGTGCAGTTATCAGTCTACATAATGACAGACAACCCACCCCTCCAGCTCCCACCTACCCCAGTGAAACACAGTGGAGAATGAATGGTGCTGTTGCCTGGTGCTTACACGTTTTGGGAGAAGAAGAGGGAGACAAAAGAGGTTGTCATTGAGATAAGGTGATCATCAGAGACAAAGAGGGTGTCATTGAGATAAGGTGAGAATCAGAGAGAAAGAGGGTGTCATTGAGATAAGGTGAGGATCAGAGAGAAAGAGGGTGTCATTGAGATAAGGTGAGGATCAGAGAGAAAGAGGGTGTCATTGAGATACGGTGAGGATCAGAGAGAAAGAGGGTGTCATTGAGATGAGGTGATGATCAGAGAGAAAGAGGGTGTCATTGAGATAAGGTGAGGATCAGAGAGAAAGAGGGTGTCATTGAGATGAGGTGATGATCAGAGAGAAAGAGGGTGTCATTGAGATAAGGTGATGATCAGAGAGAAAGAGGGTGTCATTGAGATAAGGTGAGGATCAGAGAGAAAGATGGTGTCATTGAGATAAGGTGAGGATCAGAGAGAAAGAGGGTGTCATTGAGATAAGGTGAGGATCAGAGAGAAAAGAGGTGTCATTGAGATAAGGTGATGATCAGAGAGAAAGAGTGTCATTGAGATAAGGTGAGGATCAGAGAGAAAGAGGGTGTCATTGAGATAAGGTGAGGATCAGAGAGAAGAGGTTGTCATTGAGATAAGGTGATATCAGAGAGAAAGAGGGTGTCATTGAGATGAGGTGAGGATCAGAAAGAGAAGGGTTGTCATTGAGATAAGGTGATTATCAGAGAGAAAGAGGTTGTCATTGAGATAAGGTGATTATCAGAGAGAAAGAGGGTGTCATTGAGATGAGGTGAGGATCAGAGAGAAAGAGGTTGTCATTGAGATAAGGTGATTATCAGAGAGAAAGAGGGTGTTCATTGAGATAAGGTGATGATCAGAGACAAAGAGGTTGTCATTGAGATAAGGTGATGATCAGAGAGAAGAGGGTGTCATTGAGATAAGGTGATGATCAGAGAGAAAGAGGGTGTCATTGAGATAAGGTGAGGATCAGAGAGAAAGAGGGTGTCATTGAGATAAGGTGAGGATCAGAGCGAAAGAGGGTGTCATTGAGATAAGGTGAGATCGAGAGAAAGAGGGTGTCATGAGATGAAGGAGGATCAGAGAAAAGGGGTGTCATTGAGATAAGGTGAGGATCAGAGAGAAAGAGGGTGTCATTGAGATAGGTGAGGATCAGAGAGAAAGAGGGTGTCATTGAGAAGTAAGGTGAGGATCAAGAGAAAAGGGGAGAAGGAGGCAGGTTTACTTTACAAGACAAAGTTTTATTATTTGGTGGAAGATGGGCACAGTAATGCAGATGTGGTTGGCAGTGGTGCTCCAAACCAGACAGTGTAAGGCTGCAGAGTGTACTATTAGAAAGGTCCAGTGCAGAGTGTACTGCTTTAAAATGGCCCAGTGCATAGTGTACTGCTTTAGAAGGGTCCAGTGCAGAGTGTACTGCTTTAAAATGGCCCAGTGCAAGTGTACTGCTTTAGAAAGGGTCCCAGTCAGAGTGTTACTTTAGAATGGACCCAGTGCATAGTGTACTGCTTTAGAATGGACCCAGTGCATAGTGTACTGCTTTAGAATGGACCAGTGCATAGTGTACTGCTTTAGAAAGGGCCCAGTGCAGAGTGTACTGCTTCTAGAAAGGCCCAGTGCAGAGTGTACTGCTTTAGAAAGGGCCCAGTGCAGAGTGTACTGCTTTAGAATGGACCCAGTGCAGAGTGTATTACTTTAGAAAGGGCCCAGTTCGGAGTGTATGTACTTTAGAAAGGGCCCAGTGCATAGTGTACTGCTTAGAATGGACCAGTGCAGGGATGTACTACTAGAAAGGGCCCAGTGCAGAGTGTACTACTAAAAATGGCCCAGTGCAGAGTGTACTGCTTTAGAAAGGGCCCAGTGCAGAGTGTACTACTAGAAATGGCCCAGTGCAGAGTGTACTGCTTTAGAAAGGGCCAGTACAGAGTGTACTACTAGAAAGGGCCCAGTGCAGAGTGTACTACTAGAAATGGCCCAGTGCAGAGTGTACTGCTAGAATGGGCCCAGTGCAGAGTGTACTGCTTTAGAAAGGCCCAGTGCATAGTGTACTGCTTTAGAGCGGACCCAGTGCAGAGTGTACTGCTTTAAAAAGGGCCCAGTGCATAGTGTACTACTAGAAATGGCCCAGTGCAGAGTGTACTGCTATAAAGGCCCAGATGCAGAGTGTACTGCTTTAGAAAGGGCCCAGTGCATAGTGTACTGCTTAGAAAGGGCCCAGTGCAGAGTTACTGCTATAAAGGCCCAGTTGCAGAGTGTACTGCTTTAGAGCAGACCCAGTGCAGAGTGTTACTGCTATAAAGGGCCCAGTGCAGAGTGTACTGCTATAAAGGGCCCAGTGCATAGTGTACTGCTTTAGAAAGGGCCCAGTGCAGAGTGTACTGCTATAAAGGGCCCAGTGCATAGTGTACTGCTTTAGAAAGGGCCCAGTGCAGAGTGTACTGCTATAAAGGCCCAGTGCATAGTGTACTGCTTTCGAAAGAGGCCCAGTGCAGAGTGTATGCTATAAAGGGCCCAGTGCATAGTGTACTGCTTTAGAAAGGGCCCAGTGCAGAGTGTACTGCTATAAAGGGCCCAGTGCATAGTGTACTGCTTTAGAAAGGGCCAGTGCAGAGTGTATCTGCTATAAAGGGCCCAGTGCATAGTGTACTGCGATAAAGGGCCCAGTGCAAGTGTACTGCTTTAGAAAGGGCCCAGTGCAGAGTGTACTGCTATAAAGGGCCCAGTGCATAGTGTACTGCTTTAGAAAGGGCCCAGTGCAGAGTGTACTGCTATAAGGGCCCAGTGCAGAGTGTACTGCTATAAAGGGCCCAGTGCAGAGTGTACTGCTTTAGAGCAGACCCAGTGCAGAGTGTACTGCTATAAAGGGCCCAGTGCATAGTGTACTGCTTTAGAAAGGGCCCAGTGCAGAGTGTACTGCTTTAGAGCAGACCCAGTGCAGAGGGTTTACTGAGCTTAAAGGGCCCAGTGCAGAGTGTACTGCTTTAGAAAGGGCCCAGTGCAGAGTGTACTGCTTTAGAGCAGACCCAGTGCAGACTGTACTGCTATAAAGGGCCCAGTGCAGAGTGTACTGCTTTAGAAAGGGCCCAGTGCAGAGTGTACTGCTTTAGAAAGGGCCCAGTGCATAGTGTACTGCTTTAGAAAAGGCCCAGTGCATAGTATACTGCTTAGAAAGGCCCAGTGCAGAGTGTACTGCTTAGAGCAGACCCAGTGCAGAGTGTACGCTATAAAGGGCCCAGTGCAGAGTGTACTGCTATAAAGGCCCAGTGCATAGTGTACTGCTTTAGAAAGGGCCAGTGCAGAGTGTACTGCTTTAGAGCAGACCCAGTGCAGAGTGTAACTGCTATAAAGGGCCCAGTGCAGAGTGTACTGCTTTAGAAAGGGCCCAGTGCAGAGGGTACTGCTTTAGAAAGGGCCAGTGCATAGTGTACTGCTTTAGAAAGGGCCCAGTGCAGAGTGTACTGCTTTAGAGCAGACCCAGTGCAGAGTCTACTGCTATAAAGGGCCCAGTGCAGAGTGTACTGCTTTAGAAAGGGCCCAGTGCAGAGTGTACTGCTTTAGAGCAGACCCAGTGCAGAGTGTACTGCTTTAGAAAGGGCCCAGTGCAGAGTGTACTGCTTTAGAGCAGACCCAGTGCAGAGTGTACTGCTTTAGAAAGGGCCCAGTGCAGAGTGTACTGCTAGAAAGGGCCCAGTGCAGAGTGTACTGCTAGAAAGGGCCCAGTGCAGAGTGTACTGCTAGATAGGGCCCAGTGCAGTGTACTGCTAGAAAGGGCCCAGTGCAGAGTGTACTGCTTTAGAGCAGACCCAGTGCAGAGTGTACTGCTTTAGAAAGGGCCCAGTGCAAGGGTACTGCTAGAAAGGGCCCGTGCATAGTGTACTGCTTAGAAGGGCCCAGTGCAGAGTGACTGCTTAGAGGGCCCAGTGCAGAGTGTACTGCTTTAGAAAGGCCCAGTGCAGAGTGTACTGCTTTAGAAAGGGCCCAGTGCAGAGTGTACTTGTCACGGTACATTTTCTTTTATTAAGAAATACGCCGACAAAAACAGTAAACAATACAAAACAAACCGTGAAGCTAATACAAAACAAAGCCAACTCCCACAAAGACAGGTGGGGAAAAAGGGCTACCTAAGTATGGTTCTCAATCAGAGACAACGATAGACAGCTGTCCCCGATTGAGAACCCTACCGGCCAAAACATAGAAATACAAATAATAGAACATAGAATACCCACCCAACTCACACCCTGACCCAAAACCAAAAATAGAGACATAAAAAGGATCTAAGGTCAGGGCGTGACAGTACTACTAGAAAGGGCCCAGTGCAAGCGACTGCTAGATAGGGCCCAGTGCAGAGTGTACTGCTAGAAAGGGCCCAGTGCAGAGTGTACTGCTAGATAGGGCCCAGTGCAGGTGTACTGCCTAGATAGGGCCAGTGCAAGCGTATGGTAGAAAGGGCCCAGTGCAGAGTGTACTGCTAGAAAGGGCCCAGTGCAGAGTGTACCGCTAGAAAGGGCCCAGTGCAGAGTGTACTGCTAGAAAAGGCCCAGTGCATAGTGTACTGCTAGAAAGGGCCCATTGCAGAGTGTACTGCTAGAAAGGGCCCAGTGCAGAGTGTACTGCTAGAAAGGGCCCAGTGCAGAGTGTACTGCTAGATAGGGCCCAATGCAGAGTGTACTGCTAGAAAGGCCCAGTGGCAGAGTGTACTGCTAGATAGGGCCCAGTGCAGAGTGTACTGCTAGATAGGGCCCAGTGCAGAGTGTACTGCTAAAAAAGTGCCCAGTGCAGAGTGTACTGCTAGAAAGGGCCCAGTGCAGAGTGTACTGCTAGAAAGGGCCCAGTGCAGAGTGTACTGCTAGAAAGGCCCAGTGCAGAGTCTACTGCTAGAAAAGGGCCCATTGCAGGGTGTACTGCTAGAAAGGGCCCAGTGCAGAGTGTACTGCTAGAAAGGCCCAGTGCAGAGTGTACTGCTAGAAGGGCCAGCAGAGTGTACTGCTAGAAAGGCCCAGTGCAGAGTGTACTGCTATAAAGGGCCCAGTGCATAGTGTACTGCTAGATAGGGCCCAGTGCAGAGTGTACTGCTATAAAGGGCCCAGTGCATAGTGTACTGCTAGATAGGGCCCAGTGCAGCCTACAGAGCAGCAGAGGATAGTTGGGATGATCAGGGATGTGGGTCACCTGTTCTAACACTGTGTATCCTGCTGTAATCCTGGTCATGCTAGAGTCATTATTATGCATTTGGTATAATTAACCACATGTACCAAAATGTGTAAATATGTACCTGACATGAAAATTCACAAACCCTAATTAATCTTTTTCTGTCTGTCTTTTGATATCCAACCTGGTCGTCATTATAATTCACCTGCTGCTGCTGCTGGAGCCTTTACTGTTTTGGAACCAGAACTGGATAAACACTGCAGTAGTGGGACATCAGAATGTCAGCAATGTCTGCTATTGCCAATTACCAATTAGGAAGAGATGTGAGTTGTATAAAGGAGACAATTTACAAATCTGGTGTTAGTAAAATACACTATATATACAAAAAGCACAGTACCAGTCAAAAGTTTGGACACACCTGCTCATTCCAGGGTTTTTCTTTATTTTTACTATTTTATACATTGTAGAATAATAGTGAAGACATCAAAACTATGAAATAACACATGGAATCATGTAGTAACCAAAAAAGTGTTAAACAAATCAAAATATATTTAATATTTAAGTTTCTTCAAAGTAGCCACCCTTTGCCTTGATGACAGCTTTGTACCCTATAACAGGTGTGCCTTGTTAAAAGTTAATTTGTGGAATTTCTTTCCTTCTTATTGCGTTTGAGCCAATCAGTTGTGTTGTGACAAATTAGGGGTGGTATACAGAAGATAGCCCTATTTGGTAAAATACCAATTCCTTATAATGGCAAGAACAGCTCAAATAAGTAAAGAGAAACAACAGTCCAWCATTACTTTAAGACATTTAGTTTCTTCAAGTGCAGACACAAAAACCATCAAGCGCTATGATGAAACTGGCTCTCATGAGGACCACCACAGGAAAGGAAGACCTCTGCTGCAGAGGATAAGTTCATTAGAGTTAACAGCCTCAGAAATTGCAGCCCAAATAAAAGCTTCACAGAGTTCAAGTAATAGAGCAGAGGTTCGAATCCAGGCTGCATCACAACCGGCCGTGATTGGGAGTCCCATAGGTCGGCGCACAATTGGCCCAGCGTCATCCAGGTTTGGCCGGGGTAGGGTTTGGCCGGGGTAGGGTTTGGCTGGTGTAGGCCGTCCATTGTAAATATGAATTTGTTCTTAACTGACTTGCCTAGCTAAACAAAGGTTAAATTAAAAAATTAAATAAAAACAGGCAGAGCTTAACATCAACTGTTCAGAGGAAATTCATGGTTAAATTACTGCTAAGAAACCACTACTAAAGGACACCAAGAAGAAGAAGAGGCTTGCTTGGGCCAAGAAACAATGGACATTAGACCAGTGGAAATCTGTCCTTTGGTCTGATGAGTCCAAATTTGAGATTTTTGGTTCCAACCACCATGTTTTTGTGAGATGCAGAGTAGGTGAACGGATGATCTCCGCATGTGTGGTTTCCACCGTGAAGCATGGAGGAGGTGGTGTGATGGTGTGGGGGTGCTTTGCTGGTGACATTGTCAGTGATTTATTTCGAATTCAAGGCACACTTAACCAGCATGGCTACCACAGCATGTGCGATACGCCATCCCATCTGGTTTGCGCTTAGTGGTACTATCATTTGTTTTTCAACAGGACAATAACCCAAAACACACCTCCAGTCTGTGTAAGGGCTATTTGACCAAAGAGCACCTTCTGTCTACCAAAACCTACTATTGGGTACCTTAGCACCTTCTGTCTACCAAAACCTACTATTGGGTACCTTAGCACCTTCTGTCTACCAAAACCTACTATTGTGTACCTTAACACCTTCTGTCTACCGAAAAAGCTTCGTATTGTACCTTAGCACCTTCTGTCTACCAAAACCTACTATTGTGTACCTTAGCACCTTCTGTCTACCAAAACCTACTATTGTGTACCTTAACACCTTCTGTCTACCAAAACCTACTATTGTGTACCTTAGCACCTTCTGTCTACCAAAACCTACTATTGTGTACCTTAGCACCTTCTGTCTACCAAAACCTACTATTGTGTACCTTAGCAGCGCTTCCCTTCCTCCTTTTCTTCTACCTTTGGCATGTATTGGAATGCTGACTGTGAGCCAGGCCTAATCGCCCAACATTAARKGCCCGACCTAACTAATGCTCTTGTGGCTGAATGAAACGAATCCYCGCTGCAATGTTCCAACATCTAGTGGAAAGCCTTCCCAGAAGAGTGGAGGCTGTTATAGCAGCAAACGAGGGACCAACTCCATATTAATGCCCATGATTTTGGAATGAGATGTTTGTTGAGCAGGTGTCCACATACTTTTGGTCAGATAGTGTAAGTCTGCCAAAATGAAGCTGGAAGTGAATTATAATGCATTTTAGTCTTCTATATTCCATCTTATACATGAAAACATGTAAAAGACAGTTTTCAAGAAAGTGCCATGACAACTGTGTGACATGCCCCTTCTGTGGGTGGCCCCTTCTGTGGGTGGCCCCTTCTGTGGTTGGCCCCTTCTGTGGTTGGCCCCTTCTGTGGGTGGCCCCTTCTGTGGGTGGCCACTTCTGTGGGTGCAGCAACCTTAGAACCAGGTATGAGCTCTACCTCCTCCCACATCCCCATGTTGTCCCCCGGGGGTCTAACCTATTAATCTACTCCACTACTCCCACATAATCCCGAGGGCCACTTTCTCCCTGATTTTAAACAAGACAAGCCCGCTGAACGACAGGCTGGACTGAGAAGGTTGAGAACAGGACGACAACGGAAGAACGACATACACACAAAGTGGAGGTGAACTTAATGAGCGTAACCAAGTCAAGAAGGAACGGCCACTGTTCATTATTTTCCAAAGATGAAAGCATGACAATAAAAGTGAAACTAAAGAACAGGGCCCGGGGGTGCGTGGGGCACCCTGTATTCTATTTTAACTGCCATACATGACAGTTTGGGCTCCCGAGTGGCGCAGTGATCTAAGGCATCACTACAGACCCAGGTTCAATCCTGGACTGTATCTCAACCGGATGTTATCGGGAGYCCCATAGGGAGACGCACCATTAGCGTCGTCTGGGTTAGGGGAGGGTTTGGCCGGGGGGGGATTTAGAGGTAGGACGTCATTGTAAATGAGAATTTGTTCTTAACTGACTTGCCTAGTTAAATAAAGGTTAAATAGAAAATAAACATGAAAGTCGACGTATACTAAATCGCTAAAGCACTAAAGACTGAGAATTGAAGGAATGTAAATGAACGCTGAGTGCCGTCTGTGAGCTGCCGTCTTTGAGCTGCAGTCTGGCCCATAAAGCTGCCACTGCATTGATCTCTGCCCTGAAGGTAGCTAGGTAGCGTTCTGCTAGGTAAGGACTGCTGTAAACACACACAGCACACTGCTGTGCCTAACATCACAGAGCATATACACTGACTATACAAAACATTTTCTTTCCATAACATAGACTGACCAGGTGAAAGCTCTGATCCTTATTAATGTCCACTTCAAGCAGTGTAGATGAAGTGGAGGAGACAGGTTAAAGAAGGATTTATACGCCTTGGGACAATGCAGACATGGATTGTGTATGTGTGCCATTCAGAGGATGAATGGGCAAGACAAAAGTATGGTAGTAGATGCCAGACGGACCGGTTTGTGTCAAAAACTGCAACGCTGCTGGGTTTTTCATGATCAACAGTTTCCAGTGTGTACCAAGAATGGTCCACCACCCTAAGGACATCCAGCCACCTCGACACAACTGTGGGAAACATTGGAGTCAACATGGGCCGGCATCCCTGTGGARCGCTTTMSACACCTTGTAGRSTCCATGCCCYGACGAATTGAAGCTGTTCTGATGGCAAAATAGGGGATGTAACTCAATATTAGGAAGGTGTTCCTATTGTTTGGTATATTACGTGTGTCCATTACATTAATGGAAAAATATTGATTTAAGGAAAGGTTCGGACTAATTCACAGAACTCACGTAAGAATTCACACTTCAAAACCTGTGTCTGGTGAGGAAAAAGGGGGGAATGACAGGTAAATAGCTAAACACAGTCAAAGGGATGAGAGGCTCTGCGTGTTTTCTTGCTTAATGCTCCGACCTCCTCAGATAATGAATATTTTTAGATCAAATGAACCTTAATGAGGTACCTCTTCCCCCAATTAGCTTTTGAGTGGTGATATGAGGAATATTAAGTGAGATGAATACTGGGTCAACACCTCTGCACTTCTCTGGACCAGGATAAATGAAGAGCTCCAGCCTATCGCGTGCGGGAGAGGGAGAGAGAGGGAGAGAGAGGAGGAGAGAAGAGAGAGGAGAGAGGAGAGAGAGAGAGAGAGAGCAGAGAGAAGAGAGAGAGAGGAGAGAGAGAGAGAGAGAGAGAGAGAGAGAGAGAGAAACGGGAGGTGGAAGGAGAGAAGAGAGAGAAGAAGAGAGAAACGAGAGCAGCGGGCACAGGGCGGACACACGCAGGAGGAAGAGAAGCGACCGAGAAGAGAGAGAGAGGGAGGGAGAGAGAGAGGGAGAGAGCGACTCGGAGCACCCAAGCACGGAAGAGCGCGAGACGAACGAGCGACGAAAGACTTGACGAGCAATAAAAGAAAAAGGCACAACAAAGACCCGAAAACAAAAAAAAAAAAAAAAAAAAAAAAAAAACGAAGAAAAAAAACAAAAAACAAAAGAATCAGAGAAAAAAGGCAAAAAAGGAAAACAAACAAAAAAAAGAAAAAAACACCAAGACAAAAGCCATAAAAAAAGCAAACCAGGATAAGGAACGAGGGAGCGAATGAGAAGAGACAGAAGCGAGGAAGAGAAAGAGAGAGAAGAGGGGAATCCCGAGGTGAAGCCCAGACGAGAGAGAGATATTCGTTTCTCCATGTGAGGACGAGGGACGAAACAAGAAAGAGAGAGAAACTAAAAGAGGGAGAGAGGCAGAGAGGGGGGAGAGAGAGAAAGATAGGGAGAGAGAGAGAGAGGAGAGCGAAGGACAAGAGAGGGAGTGAGAGACCGGAGAATGAGGTAGTAAGAGTATAAGGGAGCGAATAGGAAGAGAGAGAGATGGAAGCTGAAGAGGGCAGGCAGAGGAGAGAGGAGCACACCACCGAGAGAGACCGGAAAGCAAGGACTGAGAAGAGAGAGAGCAGAGGAGATGCTGGGGTAACGAGACCCAGGTTGAAACGAGACCCACAGCGAGAGAGAGAAAGACGAGTCACAACCGAGCCATGTGTTTTTCACCATGGCCAATAAAGCCCTTCACACACACATCATAAATAGTTTAATTGTCCTAGAGGTGAATGAAATGGGAACATGTGGATTATATATCCCGCACTACCAAAATCCCTTTGAACATTCACATTTCAGAACTCTTTCATACTGTATCATGTAATAGACCAAAAAAATGATCTAGCAGCAAGTGGGCAATATGTTCCAAGCCGCGAGTGCCTAGGTAGGAGTGGGCTGGACGAACATAGGCACCAAATCGGTCGCCCTGGCTGCGGACCAAGCATATGATAGGTGTGTGTGGTGGATCAGAGGAGAAGAGCTCCGAGCCAGGGGCTGCCATGAAACTAACCGACTAAGCCAACATCTCCACCCTTGTTGACCCCTGCACCCACATCGAGCCTGCACTCACACCCTGCCGACACCAGATCAGCCAGAAAACCCACCACAATCGCGCAGGGAGCCCAGGTACAGCAACAAGTTCAGTCTGACCCACCAATCCACCACCAGAACCAGAGCATAACCACAGCACCTGTCTGTCCCCTCCCTCTGACAGAACTCATTTATTAACCCAGCCACTCAGCCAAGAGTGACTTTCAATCGCTAACAACCTCTCCTAAATTAACCAGCGACTGTAAATGGCTCACTCTTCCATCCACAAACACACATCTGTTGTCTGGAGACACAGTGTGGTGTGTGTGTGTGTGTGTGTGTGTGTGTGTGTGGTGTGTGTGTTGTGTGTGTGTGGTGTTGTGTTGTGTGTGTGTGTGTGTGTGTGTGTGGGTGACGTGTGATGTGTGTGTGTGTGATGTGTGGTGTGTGTGTGTGTGTGTGTGTTGTATGTGTGCTGCTGCACACCAGTAAACTGGCTATTAAGGAAGCCCACAGCTTAAGGCTGGAGTTTAATTAAACCATCACAAAGTCACTTAGAACAGCAATCAGCCTAATGATCAAAAAGGGTCTTCAAAGCCGCCCGTGCCGATGTTTCCTTCTGCACATTACAGGGAAGTGTCCCACATATACAACTGGGCCCCAACAACAAAAGAGGCCAAAGAGCTTAAAAAAAAGTAAGCAGAGAGGGTTTATGATGCATATTTATTTATTTATCCTTTGCGTTCGTAAAGAATAACCACATCTGTCGCCAAGAAGTTAAGAAGCTATCCGTTTCTGAAACGCGGCCAAGCCGACGCAGTTAAAGTACAGACTCCTTGCTTGGAACAAAAAATGTATTTTTTTCTTACTTTTCCTCCCCCAGTGAAGGGGCTCTTTGCATTTGTTTTGACTGATTTAGCGGTTCGCTTATCTCAAAGGGTGAAACAATGCTGCACATTTCTATCAACAATCATTACAGGCCATTTCAAATCATTTCCGCACAGCTAATTTCATAATGGCGCAGGGAAACATTGATTGAAACCAGATGCCTCCTATCAGCCTCGTGGTAAACTGACTGCAGCAATTACAGAGCAGAGGTCCTGAGTCCAATGTGCTCTTTACTGAAGCCTTCCCGMTACAGCCCATTCAGCCTGGACTAACACAGGACACCACAACACAAAACAACTAGGGTTGCAAAGCTACCAGTCATTTACAAAAGTTACTGGAATCTTCAATCATTTTTATAATTAACTGTAATTTACATAATTTAACTTGAATAACGTTGGAAAAAATGAATTCATATTATATAGTATTCATTGTTTATGTCTGTGTCCATATTATCCATGAGTTTATAGTTGGTACACCATATGGTCGAAGAGAAAATTGCCTAATTCATGAAAAAAGCATCTAATCAACAATAGAATTATCTACTTTTTTCACAACTGACACCAGTTTGATGCCAAAACATTGACAACAAATAYATATTGACATAATAAAATAAATGCAAGTGTAGAAAAAATGTATAAAGGATATTTCATTCCGAATCCCTCATATTAAACACCAATGGTGTTCACCATGTTAGTTGTCTATATTTAGGATAATGTTTTACAGCCTTGTCATTCTATTTTTATTATGTTATTTAATATATTTTACATAAAAGGTCAGAGATAATTACAGACACCTGTACCCAAAAGGGCCTTTAGATGTCTTGTGATAGAGCACATACTATCCTTGAAAGGTAGTTTACTGGTAAACTTAGAAAGTTTCCACTAATATATCCTCCCTTCGTAAGCCTAACACACCACAACACACCACACAACACACCACACCACACCACACCCGTCATGCAGCTAGGCCACAGTTCAGCTCTGCTAAGAGCGACAGGAAGTGAACAAGTGAGGTCTCAGTTTCCACTCCTCCCAGGTGGGACACGGCTGTGTATCCTTGGCGCAGGGTGTTTAATCTGATGTACAGGTGGGTATAAACACAGAGCCTGAACCTGCCTGATCTCAGACCACATCTGGACCCTGATACTTCCTGTACATTCACACACAGGGACGTACATCCTGAGTCGTTTCCTTGGACGTGCCAGAAAACAGATCCAGAATGTGGTAGATAACTGAACGTTTAGCTGCGCCAGACATTCCTCTTGACTGAGACATACTTGGCATTCATAAGGACTATAGTAATGCTTTTCTTTTAGATACATTGAATCACATAGTAATAATTAAACCATCTTTACGACAGTGCATACCTCTCTCTGTAATAAAGTATCACTGTAAATTACCAGTTTATAAGGTAGTATATGCATAATACAAATATGACACCATGAAATGGAAAGAGACAACATGACATATAGCCYATACAGAAGATCAGAGGCTGGCTCACAAGGGGACACAGAACAACAGTTAACAAAAGGGTGTGAGTATTAGAAACAGAAAGAAAACAGGGCTAAGCACAAAAAAGTGGGAAAGTGAATCTATGTGAATGTCACAGCTTCCAGGCAATTATCCAATAATATGCATAATATGTTGATATCTTGTTTGTACGGAAATGTAAAACTTGTTCAGGCATACGGAACAGTTTCTGGGCTAGAGAATGAATGGAAATGCCTTGCATAAAATAACATGTAAAAGCATTAGCAGCAGTAACATTAGTGTGGGGCAATTTGTCCACCTCCTCCTCTCTCCTCGTGCTGGCAGAAGAGAGAGAAAGAGGGAGGGACAGGGGAGAGACCTTGCCCGCAGAAAACCCGGTCCACCATTGCTCCCTGCCCCCTCCACCACTGCTCCCTGCTCCGTGTTTCCCTGCTTCCCTCTCACTCTACTGACCAGCCTTGCCAGTGATTTATGAAGCTGGAGAGAGAGGGTTCACTCCATGGACTCCGGATGAAAAAAGGTACTCCATGCCAGAGGCTGGGCCATTCATCACCATGTACCGCCGTGTCACATTGTTTATTATACAGACTCAGCCTAGCATGGGCGCTCCAACCGGGCCCCGGCTTTGTCTCGCCCCCCACAACAATCCACACCATGCAAACATTATTGAAAGATTGGAGGCCTCTCTTCACAAGGCTCTATTGCCTTTGGTCATGTGGAACAAAAGGGCGAAGAGAGAGAATGTGAAACATGTAATACGCTTTAAGGCTGTTGTGTTGAAGTGTCAGGAATCAGGCTGGTTACGGCGATTAGGAGACTGGCTGATTGGTTAAGTCAATATAAGCCTGAGCTTGGACTAAACTTGGCCTTAGTGTGTTGAAGCTCAGCTTGTAGAGCCAGGAGATGCAGAATAGTTAGCCCCTGACTCCTTCCACCAGGGGCAACCGGATTAGAAGCACCTGCTGTTCATCGGTTTATGAAGGAAGTTTTGCTGTCTGAAGAGATAGCCTTGAATTGTACATCTTGCCTCATACAATAATTTGTTCCTGTAGGTGCTGGGTAGAGATTTGAGGGGGAGAAGGGTCCCTCACAGGTTGTTCCCTACAAATTCTGTTTTGAATTCAAATAACATTTTACCTACACACTGAAGAAGGCTGCAAAGCCTAAACGTCTGTGTAAGCTATCCCTGGTGCAGTGAAATAAATAAAAAAAAATTAAAAATGAAGTAAGCTTTATGCCCATCACACCATTTGTTTGTCTTCCACCAGTCCACCACGTCTGCTGCCWGTACCCATCTATCTACAGCCCATCATGCCCTGCTCTGAGTGTGTGGGGCAGAGATCTAGGTCATTAAACCATTTGTACTACACCACAGGAGGTTGGTGGCACCTTAATTTGGGAGGACGGGCACGTGGTAATGACTGGAATATGTGAAATAGTATCAAATACTGAAAACACATGGTTTCCAGGTGTTTGATGCCATTCCATTTGCTCTGTATAAAATCGAGCACACAGCCATGCRATCTCCATAGAGAAGCATTGGCWGTAGAATGGCCCGTACTGAAGAGATCAGTGACTTTCAACATGGCATCGTCATAAGATGCCACTTTTTCAACAAGTCAGTTGGTCAMATTTCTGCCCTGCTAGAGATGACCCGGTCARCTGTAAGTGCTGTTAATTGTGAAGTGGAAACGTCTAGAAGCAACAACGGCTCAGCCGCGAAGTGGTWCAGTAGGCCACACAAGCTCACAGAACACGGCGAGTGCTGAAGCACGTACAAATCGCCTGTCCTTGGTTTTAACACTACCGAGTTCCAAACTGCCTCTGGAAGCAACGTCAGCACAATAACTGTTCGTCGGGAGCTTCATGAAATGGGTTTCCATGGCCGAGCAGCCACACACAAGCCTAAGACCACGCACAATGCCAAGTGTTGGCTGGAGTGCTGTAAAGCTCGCCTCCACTGGACTCTGAAGCAGTGGAAACGCATTCTCTGGAATGATGAATCGCACTTCAACATCTGGGTTTGGAGGATGCCAGGAAAACGCTACCTGCTCCAATACATAGTGCCAACTGTAAAGTTTGGTGGAGGAGGAATATTGRTTTGGGGAAGGCCCTTTCCTGTTTCAGCATGACAATGCCCCCGTGCAGAAAGCGAGGTCCATAGAGAAATGGTTTGTCCAGATGGATGTGGAAGAACTTGACTGGCCTGCACAGAGCCCTGACCTCAACCCCATCGAACACCTTTGGRATGAATTGCAACGCTGACTGCGAGCCAAGCCTAATCGTCCAACATCAATGCCCGAACTCACTAATGCTCTTGTGGCTGAATGGAAGCAAGTCCACGTAGCAATGTTCCAACATCTAGTGGAAAGCCTTCCCAGAAGAGTGGAGGGTGTTATAGCAGCAAAGAGGGAATCAACACCATAATAATGCACATGATTTTGGAATGAGATGTTCGAGCAGGTGTCCGCATACTTTAGGTCATGTAGTGTATGTGGGTTCTATTACAGTTTTTCCCAATAGTTTCCTCACTAAAACTGGCCCATGAGGTACACTGACCCAAACCAGTGACTCATTTAGCAGAACCAGACCCCACATCTGCAATACTACTGGCACATGTTTTGCTTTACACTCAGATTGTATTTCTATAACAAACATTTGGCAAAACAGAACACACAATTCTCTAACTTTGGCACAACCTTCACAACTAAAATGTCTTGTGTGCAAATGAAAAGCAACACAGTTCAACAAGCTCAATTACCATGTGCAAACACTAATTGTGTAAATGTTCACTTTGAAATCAGACTTTWGGTATGGATAAAAAGACCACCGGTGARTACTCCTGTGGTTGGAGAACAATGGAAGCAAACTTAGCAGAGAGAGGTGGAGGTGGAGGTGGAGGTGGAGGTGGAGGAAGACCAAGAACAATGAGAGTGATCTCTGATGAAATTTGGGYGACTGTGGTGGACCATGTGGTCRACCATGGTTTGATCTTGAGAGAGGMTGGGCAGACAGTACAGCCCWATCTGAGCYGCTTCAYCGTAGCATCCATCATCCAGACGATCCAAAATGAGAAGAGGTTTGTACTGCAGACGATGGACCTCTCTACTACTTTTACTACTTGACAGTAGTGCAACATAAAGCACAGTAAAGACTGTAGATTCCAATACATACTGTAAYGGGAAACAAATTAAATGTTTCATGTATTACTGTATGTATGAAATTGGGAGCTATACTATTTTGTAACATGTTTATCTTGTATACTGTATTACTGTAGTGTTTACTGTACTATATGCTATTTTGTTTTTGTACAACTGAAAGACGACCACCAAGTGGTGGTAGAACATGTCTATTTACARACGAAAAGGAGGSTGCCATTGTGCAAATGGTAGTTGAAAATAATGCCATACGAATGTTGGAAATCCAACAACACGTGATTGAAAACCCTGCCATCTTCCATAACATCAGAGTCCCATTTGAAAGGAATTCCCAAAGAGTGAAGGATAAACAATACAGATATGTGCAAGTAAGTAATGTACTAGTATTATACTCTTAAAACATTAGAGACTCATTAATGTTGCCAGTGAACTTTACTATACAGCAATTACAGTATTTATTGTCATTTCAGAGAATCATGGAGTTGGATGCAAGTCCCATCCCCCAGGAACATATTCATAGATGAGGCTGGATTCAATTTAGCGAAGATGAGGAGGAGAGGAAGGAACATCATTGGTCAATGCGCCATCATTGAGGTACCTAGCCACATTGGGGGAATTGTCACCATATGCGCAGCTATGAGCCACAATGGGGCTCTCCATCGCCATGCCACCCTTGGACCATACAACACTGTCCATCTCCTTCATTTCCTGAACACCTTACATGACAATCTTTTTCAGTCAGAGCAGAGAGGGCCAGGTGATCCTGAGCAGAGAGGGCCAGGTGATCCTGAGCAGAGAGGGCCAGGTGATCCTGAGCAGAGAGGGCCAGGTGATCCTGAGCAGAGAGGGCCAGGTGATCCTGAGCAGCAAATGTATGTTCTAATTTGGGACAACGTGAGTTTCCATCGTGCTGCTCAGGTCCGCAACTGGTTCCATGACCATCCCAGGTTTACAATTCTCTATCTCCCACCATATTCCCTATTTCTCAACACCATTGAGGAGTTATTTTCAGCACGGCAGTTGAAGGTGTATGATCGCAAACCCCATGAACGTATGGTCCTTCTCCAGGCAATGGAGGAGGCCTGTGGTGACATTCCAGCAGAGTCCTGTCAGGGGTAGATGCATCATGCCAGAAGATATTTCCCCCGCTGTCTGGCAAAGGAGAATACCACCTGTGATGTTGATGAAAATCTGTAGCACGTACCAAAACACAAAACGTGACTGATTTTGTTTTCGCAATAGAGTATTTGTTTCTTGACTTATGATTTAGATTTTACTGTATTTTCACAGTTTCTTTATCTATTCCGTACAATTGATTTAACATACAGTACTGTAGTACAAATAGGCCTTCCTTTGCATATGCAAAATATATTTACAGTATGTTTGCATTTTTACTGTGTGTGCTTACAGTATGCTGTTTGACATGTATTGAGTCATGTTGAAATATAAAACAAACCGTTTTGCATTTGTGTTCCTTTCTTCTTTGAGTACACACAACCAATATACAGTATAATAACACATTCTTAGTCTTTACACTGAAATAGGTGCTGACTAGGTATCCCCCTTTCCAATCAAATCCAATCAAATTTTATTAGTCACATGTGCCGAATACAACAGGTGTAGACTTTACAGTGAAATGCTTACKTACAGTACAAGCCTTTGCCAACAATGCCGTTTAAAAATACAAAAAAGTCTAAGAAATAAAAGTAACAAGTAATTAAAGAGCAGCAGTAAAATAACAGTAGCGAGAATATATACAGGGGGTACCGGTACAGAGTCAATGTGCGGGGGCACCGGTTAGTCGAGGTAATTGAGGTAATATGTACATGTAGGTAGAGTTATTAAAGTGACTATGCATAGATAATGACAGAGAGTGTCAGTGTCGTAAAAGAGGGGGTGGGGGGCAATGCAAATAGTCTGGGTAGMCATTTGAYTAGATGTTCAKGAGTCTTATGGCTTGGGGGTAGAAGCTGTTTAGAAGCCTCTTGGACCTAGACTTGGCGTTCCGGTACCGCTGCCGTGCGGTAGCAGAGTAAACAGTCTATGACTAGGGTGGCTAGAGTCTTTGACAATTTTCAGGGCCTTCCTCTGACACCACCTGRTATAGAGGTCCTGGATGGGAGGAAGCTTGGCCCCAGTGATGTACTAGGCCGTACGCACTACCCTCTGTAGTACCTTGCGGTCGGAGGCCGAGCAATTGCCATACCAGTCAGGATGCTCTCGATGGTGCAGCTGTAGAACATTTGAGAATCTGAAGATCCATGCCAAATCTTTTCAGTCTCCTGAGGGGGAATAGGTTTTGTCGTGCTCGCTTCACGACTGTCTTGGTGTGCTTGGACCATGTTAGTTTGTTGATGATGTGGATACAAAGGAACTTGAAGCTCACAACCTGCTCTGCTACAGCCCCATCGATGAGAATGGGGGCGTACTCGGTCCTCTTTTTCCTGTAGTCCACAATCATCTCCTTTGTCTTGATCACGTTGAGGGAGAGGTTGTTGTCCTGGCACCACACGGCCAGGTCTCTGACGTCCTCCCTATAGGCTGTCTAGTTGTTGTCGGTGATCAGGCCTACCACTGTTGTGTCATCAACAAACTTAATGATGGTGTTGGAGTCATGCCTGGCCGTACAGTCATGAGTAAACAGGGAGTACAGGAGGGGACTGAGCACGCACCCCTGAGGGGCCCCTGTGTTGAGGAACAGCTTGCGGATCTGTTGTTACCTACCCTTACCACCTGGGGGCGGCCCGTCAGGAAGTCCAGGACCCAGTTGCAGAGCGAGGTGTTTAGTCCCAGGGTCCTTAGCTTATTGATGACCTTTTTAGGGCACTATGGTGTTGAAAACTGAGCTGTAGTCAATGAATAGCATTCTCACATAGGTGTTCCTTTTGTCCAAGTGGGAAAGGGCAGTGTGGAGTGCAATAGAGATTGCATCATCTGTGGATCTGTTAGGGCAGTATGCAAATTGGAGTGGGTCTAGGGTTTCTGGGATAATGGTGTTGATGTGAGCCATGACCAGCCTTTCAAAGCACTTCATGGCTACAGATGTGAGTGCTACGGGTCGGTAGTAATTTAGGCAGGTTATCTTAGCGTTCTTGGGMACAGGGACTATGGTGGTCTGGTTAAAACATGCTGGTATTACAGACTCRGACAGGGAGAGGTTGAAAATGTCAGTGAAGACACTTGCCAGTTGGTCAGCGCATGCTTGCAGTACATATCCTGGTAATCCGTCTGGCCCTGCGGTCTGTGAATGTTGACCTGTTTAAAGGTCTTGCTCACATCGGCTGTGGAGAGCGTGATCACACAGTCATCCAGAACAGCTGGTGCTCTCATGCATGTTTCAGTGTTATTTGTCTTGAAGCTAGCATAGAAGTAGTTTAGCTCCTATTCCCTGATAGTAGTGTTTTGAATAGGTCACATCGGTGTGATCTCGGTTGTCACTAAGTTAGATTCATTTGATGTGTGTGTGTGTGTGTCTCATTTGTAGGCAGAGTTTCATTTTGAGCAGGGAGTACATGATTTTGATTGCTGTGTTTCATTTTGCAAGATTTGGGAAAATTGGCTAACCGTTTTGTGTTTAGAGTTTTGAGTACCTGAGATTTAGTTTCAGAAAACGTATGTTAACAATTGGGAAAGACTGTAAAAGACTAATACAATTTGCGAGACAGTGTGCTTGAATGTCTCCACACAGTGTCCACAGTCAGCTCCACAAACAGTGGGTGAGAGAGAGAGAGAGAGAGAGAGAGAGAGAGAGAGAGAGAGAGAGAGAGAGAGAGAGAGAGAGAGAGAGAGAGAGAGAGAGAGAGAGAGAGAGAGAGAGAGAGAGAGAGAGAGAATGAGCGAGGAGAAAGCGAGAGAGAATGAGCGAGAGAAAGCGAGAGAGGAGACATGGAAGGAAAGAGAAAGATAAAGAGATGTAAGAAAGAAATACATTGAGAGAAACAGAGAGAGAGAGAGAGGTAGAGAAGAGAGCGAGAGAGAGTGAGAGAGTAAGAGAGTGGGAAGAGAGAGAGAGAGAGAAGTATAGAGAGAGAGAGAGAGAGAAGAGAGAGAGAGAGAGAGAGAGAGACTTTAACTTTTTGTCTTTCTTTAATGATACATCCTCATTTCTTAAAACCTCACCACACACACTATAGCTTTCCTCCATCCCCCCACCCCCTTTAAACAAGAAATGTCCCCGGTGCTGCATACTCACCTTGCCCTCTACCCCACGATACAAAACAACATCACACGTCACAATAACCAAAACCTCACAACTTCTACAACCGTATATCCAGACCATTTCACCAGCTGTACAGACGGCATTCCCGACACAGCATATCTCCTGAAATATCTCTGCACTTTTTATCATTTTATACAACTCATATTACACCCTGAGGCGCGCCGAGACCCATTAAATAATAGTAAAGAGGCTGTTATCCCCCCACCTTTGACCCTGTTCCTCCTTGTTAGCCAAATAGCCAACTTAGCCGGAGCAGACAAACAATTCAACAACACACATTTGGCCTTTTCTTATTTGAATACCTGTACCCCCCTGTCCGACTCCCGGGTCAACCTGTGCCAACCAGCTTTTAGTGGCCAGGGCTCCATGCCGAACACTCCACTGGAAGTCCCCTGGCCTCTTTGGTACTGGGAGTTTGTAGAGCCCCCTCCATCTAAAACCCACCATACGCTCCGCCCTACATAGCCCCTGCCACTGATGTGCCTTCACTCCTGTTAGACTCCTAATCTTCCTCACCTTAAAGCAGAGGTTGTAGAGGGCTTTACCTTCTACCCCCTCAAACTCCCCCAGGCTCAGARACCAACAAGTCCTCCAGACCCCCTGGCCAGTCCCCAGTCTCCTGTCACCTGCAGCGGCGAAAACATTGGTGGCCCTCCCCCTTTGGCCGCTCAAACACCCCCCTTACCGGCTCCAGCAGCCTAAGAGATGTTCGTCCTGTTTGTTTTGCCAGGACTTCTGGGGATTTCCATCCCCGTCACCCAGCCTTAGTAAACCCGCTGCCATCAGTCGCTTCTGCAGGGTGGCCGACTGAAACGATCTCAAAAGGATGGCTGGATTATAGAAGATAGGCTCCTCCCACACCCACAGCCCAGGCTCCATACCCCCTTGTCGTGTCGGCCTTTGCAGCAGCCAGGCCCTCAAACAGAGTAGAGAAAAAATCAGAGAGACCTACCTGCTGTACTCAGCCTCTCYAGCCCCATTAACTATTTTTAGTTAAATTTAACTAGGCAGGTCAGATAAGAACAAATTCTTATTTACAATTACAGACTACCAGGGAACAGTGGGTTAACTGCTTTGCTCAGAACGACAGATTTTTACTTTGTCAGCTCGGGGATTTGATCCAGAAACCTTTCGGTTACTGCCCCAACACACTAACCACTAGGCTACCTGCCACCCCAAGAACAGCTGCCGGTCCAACCCGAATCCGCCAGCTCTCCTCAGCAGTGTGCATGCTGGTTCCCTCAAGCCAACATCAGTATGGTACAGCAGTCTCTGCGCCGCCTTTAGTCGGAACGCAGCCACCCTGCTCTCCAATTCCACCAGGCCCTGTCCTCCTTCATGGACGAACATTAACAACACTGCTGCCCTCMGCCAGTGATGGCCCGACCAGAAAAAATCCACCAGCTTGCGTTGCAGGTCTGCGAGCAGACCGGCGGGGGGTTTGAGGACAGCCAATTTATGCCACAGGGAGGATGCCGCCAGGTTTTTGATTATCAGCACCCTCCCTCTATATGACACTTGGGACAGGAGCCACCTCTACCTGGCCAGTCTTGACACCACTGCCTGTGACAGCTCCTCCCAGTTCTTCCTGACCCACCTCTCCGAGCCCAGGTACTCCCCCAAAATGTTAAGCCCTTCACAACCCCACTGCCAACCCCCTGGAAGCAGAGGGGGGGCCTTATCCCTCCATGCCCCACATAACAGAGCTTTGCTCTTGCCCCAGTTCACCGTAGCTGAAGCTCCCTCGTACACCTTCAGACTAGTCTCTAGTGCCTGCATATCCTACCCATCCCTGACCATCACAGAAACGTCATCTGCATATGCCGACACTGCTACATGCCTGTCAACACACTCCCTGCAGTCTCCTGCGTAGGAGGCCCAAAAAAGTTTAAATGGCTAGTGTTTATAACTGCCCCGATAGAGGGCATCCTTGTCTAATGCCCTGTCTCACCCAGACTGGCCTACCGAGGCCCCCACCCACCTTGACCATACATGATGCCCCAGCATACAACATCTTCACACAAGCCAAAAACATTTCCCCAAACCCAAACACAGACATCCCATTAAACAGATACTCATAGTCCACTCTATCAAAAGACCAGTCCAAAGCTCACATTAGAAACTCTTGACAAGTCCAACATGTCCCTGATTAACTTCTTTGGGGTAGGGGGCAGTATTTTCACATCCGGATGAAAAGCATGCCCAGAGTAAATGGCCTGCTACAAAGCCATAATAGCTAGAATATGCATATTATTAGTAGATGTGGATGGTAAACACTCTGAAGTTTCTAAAACTGTTTGAATGATGTCTGTGAGTATAACAGAACTCATATGGCAGGCAAAAACCTGAGAAAAAATCCAACCCGGAAGTGGGAAATCTGAGGTTGGTCGATTTTCAACTCAGCTCCTATTGAAGATACAGTGGGATATTGGTAATGTTGCACTTCCTAAGGCTTCCACTAGATGTCAACAGTCTTTAGAACCTTGTCTGATGCCTCTACTGTAAAGTGGGGCCGAAGCAGAGAGGAATGAGTCAGAGGTCTGCCAGCAGCCACGACGCTGACCATGTGCGTTCACATGAGAGTTTGCTCCCGTTCAATTTGCTTTTCTGAAGACAAAGGAATTCTCCGGTTGGAACATTATTGAAGAATTATGTTAAAAACATCCTAAAGATTGATTCAATACATCGTTTGACATGTTTCTACTGACTGTTACGGAACTTTTTGACATTTCGTCTGCTTTTAGTGAACACGCTTCTTGACTTTGGATTTGTTTACCAAACCGCTAACAAAAGTAACTATTTGGACATAAATTATGGACATTACCGAACAAAACGAATATTTATTGTGGAAGTGGGAGTCCTGGGAGTGCATTCCAACGAAGATCAGCAAAAGTAAGTGAAGATTTATAATGCTTTTATGACTTTTGTTGACTGCATAATATGGCGGCTAATTTGTGTCTTGATTGGGCTCTGAGCGTCGACCTCAGATATTGCATGGTTTTTTCCTTTTTCCGTAAAGCTTTTTTGAAATCTGACACAGCGGTTGCATTAAGGAGAAGTGTATCTCAAATTCCATGCATAACAGTTGTATCTTTTAGCAATGTTTATTATGAGTATTCCTGTAAATTGATGTGGCTCTCTGCAAAATCAAAGAATGTTTTGGAACTTCTGAACGTAAGGCGCCAATGTAAACTCAGATTTGTGGATATAAATATGAACTTTACCGAACAAAACATACATGTATTGTGTAACATGAAAGTCTAATGAGTGTCATCTGATGAAGATCATCAAAGGTTAGTGATTCATTTTATCTATATTTCTGCTTTTTGTGAATCCTCTCTTTGGCTGGAAAAATGGCTGTGTTATTCTGTGAATAAGCACTCACCTAACATAATCGTTTGGTTTGCTTTCGTCGTAAAGCCTTTTTGAAATTGGACACTGTGGCTGGATTTACAACAAGTGTATCTTTAAAATGGTGTAAAATACATGAATGTTTGAGGAATTTTAATTATGGGATTTCTGTTGTTTTGAATTTGGCACCCTGCAGTTTCACTGGCTGTTGAAGAGGTGGGACACTACCGTCTCACGTACCCTAGAGAGGTGAAGAACAAGTTCTTGTGTACTATAGTCCAGATAGTCCAGATGGGAGTTCAGTCTGTTAGCGAGGACCTTGGCAAATATCTTGTAGTTCGCACAGAGAAATGCCACAGGCCTCTAGTACTTAAGTTCACACAAGTCCCCTTTTTTGGGCGGGAGAGTCAGAGCCGCCCGACGGCAGCTCATTGGCAACTCTCCTTCCCAGACGCACTCATGCAACACGCAAAAGAAGTCCAGTCCAATTATTCCCCAGAATGTTTTATAAATCTGCACTCGGAGTCCATCGACCCCCAGTGCATGGCCCGGGGGACATCTGGGTTATGGCGTCTGCCAGTTCATGGTACAAAAGGGGAATGTCCATTTCATTCCTCTGTGCCAGAGAGAGCTTAGAGAGTTCTGCAAACAAGACCTGAGCACACATAGGATCACACACTTCTGCCCTATACAACTCAGTATAAAACTCCACAGTCCGCTCACGCATCTCCCCCACCACAGAGGTCCCCCGCTCATCCGACAGCTGCAGACAATGCATTCCCTTGGCTTCACCACTCTGTCTTTCCAAACCAAAGAAGAAGGAGCTGGGAGCATCCATCTCCTTGAGCAGGGAGAACCTAGGTCTTACAAGTGCTCTTGAAGTGCTTTAACCTGTGTGCTTTAACCTGGAAAAAACTGCCCAGCTCCTTACGTAATTCAGCTAAATTAGCCTGGAGGCCTACATTGCCTTGCCCCACCAGCTCTACCTCCACTTTATTGATACAACACTCGAGTTCCCCCAATACTCTCCTAGCCTCTGAGGAAGAGCGAGCTGTATACTGTTGACAGAAAAGCAGAATTTGGACTTTTCCCACATCCCACCATTGACTCAGCGACTCATACTCCTCTCTTCGCTGCCCCCATCTTTCCCAAAAGAGCTTTACTTGTAAGAGCTTTACATTAAACTTCCAATAGGATGCCTGCCGAGGCCCTGGTGAAATAGACAGCCGAGCCATGGTTATGTGATGATCCGAAAAGCCCACCGGGAGAATGGTAGCGCCCAGCAGCCTATTGCTCTGATTTCTGGAAATGTAAATCCGATCTTGTCTGGCTGCACTCACCCTAGCTCCAAAGACCTTCACCCATGTATACTGTCTTGTGTTGGGATGTGTAGTTCTCCAAACATCCACTAGGTCAAACTGATTAATGATGTCCCTTAACACCTCCACTGAGCCTGAATGAGGCTCCTCCCCATTTATATATTTCGTAAAATCCATCGTTCAGTTCCAGTCCCCGCCGACCACCAGCGTCTCCTCAGGCGCTACCTGTGAGAGTTCCTGTCTAAGACACCTCTCTCCCGGTGTTAGGCACATGCACATTTATAAAGGCAAAATCCCTGTTGTTAATTTCTGCTTTACTACAAGCAGTTTACCCGTACACACCTCCCTTGAGGAGAACATTTTTACGGACAGACCTGGTGCAAAAAGGACTGCCACCCCTGCACTAACATTTGTTCCATGGCTCAGCACACTTTCCCTTTTCCCCAGAGCCCCCAAACGACTTCATTCATCACATCTCCTGCAGAAACGAGTACTTTCTTTTGTTTTACATATTCACCCAAAAGACACCTCTTTCCCGCATCTCTGGCGCCATTTATAGGCTAGGGTCCTTTTTTCTCAATTTCCGCCTGACTGACGTGCCCAAAGTAAACTACCTGTTACTCAGGCCCAGAAGCCAGGATATGCATATAATTAGTATCATTGGAAATAAACCACTTTGAAGTTTGTAGAAATGTTAAAATAATGTATGAGACTATAACACAATTGGTAGCCGAAAATCCAAAGAAAAACCAACTTTTTTTTTGTTTGTTGAGATCCCATGCTCTTTCAATGGAAAGCTATGGGTCCTATGCAATTCCAGCTCCCAGATTGCAATTCCTATGGCTTCCACTAGATGTCAACAGTCTTTGTTGAAGGTTTCAGGCTTGTTTCTTCCAAAACGAGGAAGAATTTTGAGTTTTGGTACCGGGAGTCACAGTTGGAAATCAGTCTGGGGGTGCGCGATGAAGAGGACGCACACTTGCAAATTTTACTTTTCTATTGAACATACTTCCTTCCGTATGAAATATTATAGTTTAATTACATTTTAGGGTGCTTGAGGATTAAAAAGAAACATAGTTTGACTTGTTTTAACAACGTTTAGCGGTAGCTTTTTGGATTCCTTTGTCTGCATGTTGAACGAGTGGATTACTGAAATCGATGGCACCAACTAAACAGACTTTTTGGGATATAAAGAAGGATTTTATCTAACAAAACGACCATGCATGTTGTAGCTGGGACCCTTGGGATTGCAAACAGATGAAGATTTTCAAAAAGTAAGTGATTATTTAATCGCTATTTGTGATTTTATGAAGCCTGTGCTGGTTGAAAAATATGTTGATGTGGGGTGCCGTCCTCAAACAATCGCATGCTATGCTTTCACTGTAAAGCCTATTGTAAATCAGACAATGCAGTTAGATTAACAATAATTTAAGCTTTTAACCGATATAAGATACTTGTATGTTCATAAATGTTTAATATTATGATTATTTATTTGAATTGCGCACCCTCCAATTTCACTGGATGATGGGACGCCTAGCCCTAAGAAGTTTTAAGTGAGCCTAATCCGAAGAGTCTCCATAAGAAGTGGGAGAAAAGCCAGCAAAGAAAGAGACCAATAGCAAAGCTCAAAAAGCCCCAGTTCCACATAAAAACTAAACAGCGTCTGAAGGTAGACCCTTACGCACGGTTCTGACCCACTTCCTCAACCTAAAACATTTCCTGGGTGAGAGGACACCATGCCACTCATTTTTCATAGCACGTTGTACTGATCTTACAAACTTTCCCGGATCGCAAAAAAAAAGCTTCAAGATGAACCTTTTTCCTTTTAGTCTCATTCAGGAACCTTGACAGTTCCCTCACTGGGTACTTTGACTCCTCTGCCTGACTGGCTGTCAGCTCTGAACCCATTGAGGAAGAGTCTGAAAAGAAAGCCTCCTCATCGCCCTCTTCCTCAGACTCACCTTCCTCCTCATCTCCATCTCCCATCCTGACCACCTGCCCTTTCTCTCTAGTCCGGGCCTTCCCCCCAGCACCAGGMAAAGGTTCCYAAGTGCCTTTGACCACACCAGTCTCTCCCCTCCCACCTCTTTTCTTCTTCCCCTTTTTCCTCTCCCGCTTGACACCCTCCTCCACCACCCCTAGTTGCTTGCCCTTCCCCACTATACTCTGCTCCTCCACTAGCATAACCTGACTAGGCCCAGCCTCATCTACACCACCATCCATAGCATGACTAGGGTATGCCTGTTCTCTGCCTCCTCCTCTTCTATATACTCTGTCTCTGTATGCTTCTCTTGGCTCCTTCTTCATAGCCTTGTGTCTCTCTGTGCCTCTCCTGCCTCTCCTCTCTTAAGCTCTCCTGGTTTCTCTTCTGTAATGCCTGTCTCTCTGCCTCTCCTCCTCTATAGCTCTCTGTGTCTCTCTGTTTATGCTGTCTCTCTGCCTCTCCTCCTCTCTTGCTATCTCTGTGTCTCTCTGTATGCCTGTCTCTCTCTCTTTCCGCACTCTCTCTCCCTCTTCTCTCTCTGTCACTCTCCCAATTTTTCTCTCTAGACCGTTGTTTGGTAATAAATAAACTGTAATAAAACAGGCCAAGAAGGACATCTGCAATATAAACATGTTGTTGCACCTGATTCACTGTTTGTTTGTGTATTTTGGTGATGAATCCTGTTGATGGAGACCTTGGGGGCAGGAGAAGGCTGGAAATCAACATGAAAACATGTCAAAGAGAAAGGTAATGGTGGTAAATGCTGTGTGTGTGTGTGTGTGTGTGTGTGTGTGTGTGTGTGTGTGTGTGTGTGTGTGTGTGTGTGTGTGTGGTGTGTGTGTGTGTGTGTGTGTGTGTGTGTGTGTGTGTGTGTGTGTGGTGTGTGTGTGTGTGTGTGTTGTGTTGTGTGTGTGTGTGTGGTGTGTGTGCTGGTGTGTGTTGTGAGAGAGAGGAGGAGAGAAACAGAGCAATATTTGTTAAGGAGTGTAGTAAAGCCCTCCTTTGTTATCGTGGTTAGTGTTACCAGGTTTGATAAAGCCCTGTTTCAGTGGTTAGTGTTTACAGGTTGGGATAAGCC
>NW_019943967.1:240375-245623 GCF_002910315.2 Salvelinus sp. IW2-2015 | reverse complement strand
GTTTATTTAGCATGTGGTGTTGATGAGGCTGGGGTCTAGTCATGTTATGGATGGTGGTGTAGATGAGGCTGGGTCTAGTCATTATGGATGGTGGTGTAGATGAGCTGGGTCTAGTCATGTTATGGATGGTGGTGTAGATGAGGCTGGGTCTAGTCATGTTATGGATGGTGGTTGTAATGAGGCTGGGTCTAGTCATTGTATGGATGGTGGTGTAGATGAGGGCTGGGTCTAAGTCATGGTATGGATGGTGGTAGTAGATGGAGGCTGGGTCTAGTCATGTTATGGATGTGTGTAGATGAGGCTGGGCCTAGTCAGTTATGGTATGGTGATGTAATGCAGGCTGTTCTAGTCATGTTATGGATGGTGTGTGAGATGAGGCTGGGTCTATCAGGCCTATAGAGTGGGTGTAAGATGAGAGCTGGGTCTAGTCATGTTATGGATGGTGGTGTAGATGAGGCTGGGTCTAAGTCAGCTATAAGATGGTGGTGTATATTGAGGCTGGGTCTAGTCATTGTTATTGGATGGTGGTTGTAGATGAGGCTGGGTCTAGTCAGGTATTAGGATGGTGTGTGATCTTCGAGTCTTAGTCATGTTATGGATGGTGGTGTAGATGAGGCTGGGTCTAGTCAGGCTATAGTATGGTGTGGTATATGAGGCTGGGTCTGTCATGTTATGGATGGTGGTGTATATGAGCTGGGTCTAGGTCAGGCTATAGATGGTGGGTATATAGGCTGGGTCTAGTCATGTTGATGGATGTGGTGGTGTAGAGAAGGCTGGTTAGTCAGGCTATAGCATGGTGGTGTGATATGAGGCTGGTCTTAGTCATTTTATGGATGGTGGTGTAGATGACGCTGGGTCTAGTCAGGCTATAGATGGTGGGGTAGAGAGGCTGGGTCTAGTCAAGGCTACTAGATGGCCTGGTGTATATGAGGCTGGCGCAGAGACACAGAGAGCTATAGAGAGGAGGAGAGGCAGAGAGACAGGCATACAGAGAGACACAGAGAGCTATAGAGAGGAGGAGAGGCAGAGAGACATGAGAAAGAAAGATATGCTTGTGTCTCACCCAGGCGGTCAGGGGTGTGTTGGTGTGGGGCGGGGGAGCTGGAGGCACTGCTGCTGGGGTGTGAGGAGGGCTGGGAGCCCGGGCGAGGACCTTCCTCCATGGAGGGGGCTGGAGAAGGGCTGTCCTGGACACACTCCTGCCACAGAGACCGAGGGTCAGACTGATAAAGAGTTAATTCAGTAAAGTCAAACACACACACACACACACATTTATAAACACACACACACATTTATAAACAAATACACACATAGCTAGCTATAACACATGTGGACACCTCACATCTGCTGGTCCCTCATCCCTAACACTCCTAATGTCAGACAATCCAAATGGAGATTAAGCCCTCTCTCCTCCCCTCTTCTCTCCCTTCTCTCCTCTCCTCTCTCCTCTCTTCTCCCCTCTCTCCTCTCTTCTCCCCTCTGTCCTTTCCTCTCCTCTCCCCTCTCTCCTTACCTCTCTCCTCTTCCTTCTCTCCTTCCCTCTTCTCCTCTCCCCTCTCTCCTTACCTCTCCCCTCTCCTCTCCTCTGATATCTATGTAGGGTAAGGCAAACAGGCTGGGGTGAGGGGGGTGCTGGAAAAGTAAACAGCACCAGACGCTGCAATCTCCTTCTGCCATCTGCAATCCGGATGGTACTATTTAAATAGAGGCGATCTACGGCCTGCCCTAGCCCCCACAAAAAAACTATGACTCAAAAAATCGACAACATACATGCCCCCCAGGAGCTGTCACTAGAGGAAGGGTGCTGTGTCTGAGAAGTGAGTTGAATAGTCTGTGTTAGTGTCTGATTGAAAACAAATATACTACATGTATGTAGAAATTCATTCAGTTAATTGATCAAGCTGATGCTGGAATAGCAAAGCAGTAGGATGTCTGTCTCTCTGGGCGTCTGTCTCTCTGGGTGTCTGTCTCTCTGTGTGTTTGTCTCCCTGGGCGTCTGTCTCTCTGGGTGTATGTCTCTCTGGGCGTCTGTCTCTCTGGGCGTCTGTCTCTCTGGGCGTCTGTCTCTCTGGGCGTCTGTCTCTCTGTGTGTCGGTCTCTCTGGGTGTCGGTCTTGTTCGGGTTCTCTCTCTGTGTGGTCTGTCTCTGCTGGTGTGTCTGTTCTCTCTGGTCTGTTTGTCTCTGGGGTCTGTCCTCTCTGGTGTCTGTCTCTCTGGTATCTGTCTCTCTGTGTGTCGTTCTCTCTAGGTGTCGGTCTTGTGTCTCTCTGTGTGTCTGGTCTCTCTGGGTGTCTGTCTCTCTGGGTGCTCGGTCTCTCTCTGGTGTCGGCGCTCTGTGTGTCTGTCTCTCTGGGTCGTCTGTCTCTCTCTGGTGCGTCTGTCTCTCTGGCGTCTGTCTCTCTGGGTGTCTGTCTCTTGGTGTCTGTCTCTCTGTGTTCTGTCTCTCTGGGTGTCTGTCTCTCTGGGGTGTCTGTCTCTGGGTGTCGGTCTCTCTGTGTGTCTGTCTCTCTGGATGCTGTCTATCTGTGTGTCGGTCTCTCTCTGGGTGGTTTGTCTCTCTGGGTCTGTCTTGTGTGTATATGTGTAAATGCTATTTCCCCTGGCTGTACGGTAAGCCCCGGCTGTCTCTGACATGAGCCGTGAGTCTCGAGTGACAAACACTACCCTAGCAGTCTGCCAACCCCCTTGGTAGGAAACGTCTACCCATCCTCCTCTTTCTGGCCTCGTGGGGAGATGGAAGAATCTAATGTCGATATTAACAGATTTCCTATTTGGAAATATACTCATTACTAAGTCTCTTAGAGCTGAAATTATTAGCCCTCTTCAACAGTGCTAATATGATAGCCACAGACTAACATCCATTTTAAGGGGGATGAAAGTCTCTCCACATCTGTACACTCTGTGTATAATTTAGCACTAGTGGTGTAGTGAGCATTGTTTGAAATACATTCACAGATGGGTGGTATGAATGAGGAATAAACCATAGGTATATGGCTTAAAGCCACAGGTAATTGAAGTCTTTGGTATTCAGGAGTGTTGGGTGAATTGCTACAGTGGCTTCGCAAAACAAGTCGCAGAAATATCTCTAAAAGATGAAATGTCTGTGCAGCATGTGAGCTCCTTTTTTGCTTACCTATGATGACAGAGGCCTACTCCTGCTGGATAAAGGGCTGTGCATCTGAGCTGCGGCGGCCATGTGTGGGCGATGGTGGTTCCAGGTGGTTCATGCTGGTTCATTTGCCATAGGCAACAGACGCAGGGGGCAGGCCGACCGTGGGCAGCAGGGGTGGGAGCATGCATCATGAAGGGGAGGTCAGTCCTGCAGACAGAAAGAGTGAGAGGGATGAGGGACGAGGGAGGGTGAGGTGAGGGAGAGAGGACAGAGAGAGAGAGAAGAGCGGAGAGGAAGGGAGGGGGTGAGAGAGAGAGAAGAGAAGAGAGCGAAGGTAGCAGGACGGGAGAGAGAGGAGAGAGAGGGAGAGAAGAAGAGAGATGGAGGAAAGAGAGAGTTGCAGCAGAAGAGAGAGGGGCGAGGGTGAGAGAATTGGAGAAGGAGCGGTGAGGGAGAAAGGAGAGAGCGGTGAGAAAAGAGAAGGGAGAGAGAGAGAGAGGGGGGGGTGAGGAGAGACAGAGAGAGACAAATAGAGATAGAGAAGCGAGAGTGTGAGGTGAGGGACGGGAGAGAGAGAGAGAGGGAGGGTGAGAGAGAGAGAGGAGGAGGAGAAGGAGAGAGAGAGAGTAGAGAACGGAAGAGAGAGAAGAGAGAGAGAAAAAGGAGGGTGAGGCACGAGAGAGAGAGAGGGAGAGAAGTGAATGTGGCGGGAGCACTGGTGGCCGGCCCAATTTGAGGTAGTAATGTTCATATGTACATGAACGTATAGTTAAAGTGACAAACAGAAATTTGACCAGATCAATGTACGGCACAAAACTCCAAAAAGTTCTTGGGGAACACTGTAAAGTCCCGATGGAGAGAATAAGAGCACCTCCTCCCAGCTGCCCACGGCACTGAGCTTAGGAAAACACTGTCACCACCGATAAATCCATGATAATTGAGAATTTCCAATAAGCATTTTTCTGCCGGCGGGCCATTGCTTCCACCGAGGCTACCCCTTACCCCGCATCAACAGCCCGTCACACCCACAGCAACTTGCCCAAGCCTCCCCATTTCTCTTTCACCCAAATTCCAGAAGCTGATGTTCTGAGAAGAGCTGCAAAATCTGCTACCCCTTACAAATCAGCCGGCTAGACAACTGACCCTCTCTTTTCTAAAATGATTCGCCAAAATTGTTGCAACCCCTTATTACTAGCCTGCTTCAACCTCTCTTTTCGTGTCGCTCTGAGATTCCCAAAGATTGGGAAAGCTGCCGCGGTCATCCCCTCTTTCAAATGGGGAGACACTCTAGACCCAACTGTACAGAACCTATAATCTTATCCTACCCTGCCTTTTAAGGTCTTACGAAAGCCAATGTTAACAAACAGATTCACCGACGCATTTCGAATCCCCCGGTATCCTGTCTCCACTATTGCACAATCTGCCGTTTCCGAAGCTGGTCATGGCGTGCACCTCAGCCACACTCAAAGGTTCCTAAATAGATATCATAAACCGCCATCGATAAGAACAATACTGGTGCAGCTTGTATTCATTGACCTGGCCAAGGCTTTTGACTCTGTCAATCACCACATTCTTTTTCGGCAGACTTCAAACAGCCTTGGTTTCTCAAATTTACTGCCTCGCCGGGTTCACCAACTACTCACAGACAGAGTGTCAGCTGTGTCAAATTGAGCGGCCCTGTTCGTTCCGGAGGGCCTGTTGTTCGTCTGGCAGGCCTCTTTATGGGGGTTGCCACCAAGGGTTCCAATTCTCGCGCCGACTCTTCTTCCTCTGTATACATCAGATGATGTCGCTCTTGCGCTGGTGATTCTCTGATTCCACCTCTACGCAGACAACACCATTTTGGTATACTTCTGCACCTCTTTGGAACACTTTGTATTAACTAACCTCCAGAACGGAGCTTCAAAGCAATACAACTCTCCTTCCGTGGCCTCCAAACTGCTCTTAAATGCAATAAAACTAAATGCATTGCTCTCAACGATCTCTGCCCACACTCTGCCCGCCCGTCCAGCATCCACTACCTCTGGACCGGTTCTGACTTTAGAAATATAGTGCGATACCTAGGTGTCTGGTTAGACTGTAAACTCTCCTTCCAGACTCACATTAAGCATCTCCAATCCAAAATTAAATATTGATT
>NW_019943967.1:232875-237875 GCF_002910315.2 Salvelinus sp. IW2-2015 | reverse complement strand
GAGGAATCGAAATCATTGTATAATTCTACCTAATAAGTAACTGAAGTCCTCTGAGTAAAATAACAGATGTTGTTTTTGCAACAGATTGCAGTGTGTGCTTCTTTTAACAATAATGCAAATTAAATTCTTCATCTGTAGAATTCCCTTCTTGTCWGTGGGGAGCCATTTGGATGAGAGAGAAAAACAAACAGCTAAACTAATGGCCGAGGCCAACACCTCAGGGCAGGGTCACTCAGGAGCGTGTGAGCATGGGAGAGAGAGAGCATTGGTTAAAGCCTGCCAGTGGGTTTGAGCATGAACATCCTACTGTGTTTGCCTATGACCGTGACAGACAAAAATGTATATTTGGAGATATTTGKATATTTGTATAATGTATAGTATTTGTAAAAGCTTGGGGATGAAACATAARATGGAGAGGAGGATGTCTGGGAGGATTGATGAAAACATGTAGGCTATTATCTCTATCCTGACGTCGTTATGAATGGTTTCATCATGTGTATACACTTCATCTAAGTTTTCCAATATTCTAAAACAGCACTGGAGAAGTTATACGATGCCAGTGATCCTGAAAACGATGAAAGACCTTTTCAAACCAAAGACGAGAGCACTGAACGACGAAAATAAAGGCTTAGCGATGAATGTCTTCAAATCCGAGCCGTTCCAGGCTTTGGAGAGAATGGGGCCTGAAGGGCAGAGAGGAGAACCAGGTCTCAGGAGAGCCGTGGCCTATCCCTCAGCACAGGTCTACTGAGAGCAGCTCACCCGGAGTGGAGCCTCCTTCTCCTAATGCCCTATGTTGGAGGTCCAATAACTCAAMCAATTGACCTTGGTGATCTGACCACTTCAGTGTCAGTTTGGCTCAGACGTGAAGTTCCCGTTGGAGCAGTATATCTGAGGACAGGGGTGTAAAAATCATCTCCAGCACTGGTGCTGATGTCCCATTTGGGCTACGTCCAAGGGCCCCCCAGTGTTGGCTAGAGTGTAATTAGCCAGAGACCATGCCAATGTGGAGAGAGAGAGAGAGAAAGAGAGAGACAGAAAGGTGTAGAGAAAAGTGGAGAGAGAGACCGAGAGAGATGGCATTAAGGCAGATGTCAGTCATTCTTTGAGAATGTGTCCATCACAGTGCATCTTCTTAGCCCCTCACTGACAGAGAATGTGTCCATCACAGTGCATCTCCTTAGCCCCTCACTGACAGAGAATGTGTCCATCACAGTGCATCTCCTTAGCCCCTCACTGACAGAGCCTGTTAACAGGATGCTTCAAAAAGCCCCGTGTAATTACACCACTAGCTCCTACATTACACTACACTGGACCCTAGACCCCACTCCTCTCCCTCCCTTCCATAACCCAAACCTACACTAAACTACACTGGGCCTGACTCCACTTCTCTCCCTCCCTTCTATAACCCAAACCTACACTAAACTACACTGGCCCTAGACTCCACTCCTCTCCCTCCCTTTCTATAACCCAAACCTACACTAAACTACACTGGGCCCTAGACCCCACTCTCTTCCCTCCCTTCTATAACCCAAACCACACTAAACTACACTGGCCCTAGACCCCACTCCTCTCCCTCCCTTCTATAACCCAAACCTACACTAAACTACACTGGGCCCTAGACCCCACTCCTCTCCCTCCCTTCTATAACCCAAACCTACACTAAACTACACTGGGCCCTAGACCCCACTCCTCTCCCTCCTCTCCCTCCCTTCCATAACCCAAACCTACACTAAACGACACTAGACCCCACTCTTCTCCCTCCTCTCCTCCCTTCCATAACCCAAACCTACATAAACTACACTGGCCCTGACCCACTCCTCTCCCTCCCTTCTATAACCCAAACCACACTAAACTACACTGGGCCCTAGACCCCACTCCTCTCCCTCCCTTCTATAACCCAAACCTACACTAAACTACACTGGCCCTAACCCCACTCCTCTCCCTCCTCTCCCTCCTTCCATAACCAACCTACACTAAACTACACTGGACCCTAGACCCCACTCCTCTCCCTCCTCTCCCTCCCTTCCATAACCCAACTTACACTAAACTACACTAGACCCACTCCTCTCCCTTCCATAACCCTCTCTGCATTTAACCATCTCTCTCTCTATCTTTCATATATTTTCTATCTTTCTTTCTTTCTTTCTTTCCATCTCTTTCTCTGTTAAATATTTTGTCTTTCCCATTTACCCTCTGAATGGCACACATACACAATCCATGTTCTCAATTGTCTCAAGACTTAAACATCTTTCTTTAACCTGATCATCGCTTTCACCTGGTCAGTCTATGTAATGGAAAGAGCAGGTGTTCCTAAAGTTTTGCACTCAGTGATTTATCTATCAGTCTTTGCTGATATATTCCCTTCTGTCAGAAATCCTCCTGTCTGACAGACAGACAGACAGACAGACAGACAGACAGACAGACAGACAGACAGACAGACAGACAGACAGACAGACAGACAGACAGACAGACAGACAGACAGACAGACAGACAGACAGGACAGACAGACAGACAGACAGACAGAGAATTAAGTTGTAAGTTAATGATGGTCCTTCCTATGTGAGTTGCTCTAGATTTTATTAATTGAGGTGATGAATTTACAGGGTTATTCTTAACGCTAATAATATTACTAGCAGCTGACGAAGAGGTCAAACAACTCATTCCCTTCTTCAAAGAAACCATTACTGTTCACCCAGCTGGGAACAGAGGAGATGATCTGTGTTTTACTGGACCACCTTTCATACTGCATAGGAGTGGATACGCACGCACATTCCACACACACACTCACTCACGCACGCACACACGCACACATGCACACACACACACTATCCGGAGCACAATAACAGCTTGTAGCGGGTGTGAGCAGAGGGCGGCACGCTGGCACTCTGTTTGTTCATATTTCTTGTGGCCTCGCCATCTGCCGGGGTGCATTTCATGGCTGTTTACCCTGACTCCCGCCAAGGAATCATCTGCCACTGCATAATGCCGTCCGCGAAAAAGACGGGGATTAAGTTGGTAATGCAACTGAGACTATTGTAATTTTGTGTAATTGGGAAGAAATGAAGATAAATGAGGCAGAGGAAGGCAAGGCAATCAGTGAAGCAGGCAGTACAGCTGTGCTTTTGGCCAATTTCCCCCTCCCGCCCCCGCGCTCAACCAGGTACATGCAAATACACACTAATGACAAATCTGCTAGCCCCTACCCCAAGCACTACCCAGACTACCCCAGCCAACTACCCCAACACTACCCCAGCACTACCCCACACACTAACCCAGCACTACCCCAGCACTACCCCACACTACCCCAACACTACCCCAACACTACCCCAACACTACCCCAGCACTACCCACAACACTACCCCAGCACTACCCCAGCACTACCCCAACACTACCCCAGCCACTACCCCAACACTACCCCAGACACTACCCCAACACTACCCCACACTAACCCCAGCACTACCCAAAAACACTACCCCAGCACTACCCCAGCACTACCCCAACACTACCCCAACACTACCCCAGCACTACCCCAACACTTACCCCAGCACTACACCCAGCACTACCCCAACACTACCCAACACTAACCCCAGCACTACCCCAACACTACCCCAGCACTACCCAGCACTACCCAGCACTACCCCAACCACTACCCCAGCACTACCCCAGCACTACCCCAGCACTACCCCAACACTACCCAGCACTACCCCAGCACTACCCCCAACACTACCCAGCACTACCCACACACTACCCCAACACTACCCCAACACTACCCCAGCACTTACCCCAGCCCAACTACCCCAACACTACCCCAAGCACTTACCCCAAGCACTACCCCAGCACTACCCCACAACACTACCCCAACACTACCCCAACACTACCCCAGCACTTCCAATACCCCAACACTATCCCCAACACTTACCCCAACACTACCCCACAACTACCCCCAGCACTTGAGCTCTGTGCAAAAGTCTTGACTCTTCACCCAGTTTGATTCATTGTCACCTGAGACTGAGAAGAGCATCGGCCTTATTAAACAATGTCCTTCATTTCACTCCTCGAAATAATAAACAGCTTAATAGGCAAAATAAGAATATTTCTAGACTATCACATGAATTCAAAATAAGGAAATAGTGCATATAATGCCAATCTGAGACCAATAAAAAGCTAGTTCAAGTTGGAGCATCAGGCATTAGCGTTCCATAACACCATGCATGTAGCCTGTCCTGATCAGGGCAGGTTTACAGTAGTGTTCCATAACACCATGCATGTAGCCTGTCCTGATCAGGGCAGGTTTACAGTAGTGATTAAGAGGCTGCCGGCTAAGATTGACATTTATTTCCCTCCCCTCCCTTTAACAGTGACATTTAGGGGATGATTGGTGGGTTTGTGAGAATGGCAGTGTGTTTTAGGCTTTCTGTGGGGTGCCCGTCGTGCTCCCTGTGTCCTCTAGGGCTGTGCCAGGCACTCCCCTGGCCCCTCGCTCTGCCAGATGTCCCTAAGACTACACCCCCAGGCCCCAACCCAATGCCAACCTCAACCCTCGATAGAGGAGACCCTCGTAGTCCTCAGTATAACTGTCGTTCATCACACACMCACCATGGATCCATATGTCAGAATGTACTGCTGTTGTTGTTTGTGTTCACACCGTAATACTTTTCAAAGTCAGGCGATGTCAATGCTAAACACTGACAAGTCTTAAAAAGCCTTTTTAAAACCTGCTTAAACAAAACCTGCCCAAATGTGGAAATCGAATAACTAATTGAGCCTCGCAAATGGTGCGTGTACAGTATATTACAGCAGAAACACCACTGTACCTAATGTAATACACTGTAGCAGTAACAACACTGTACCTAATGTAATACACTGTAGCAGTAACAACACTGTACCTATTGTAATACACTGTAGTAGTAACAACACTGTACCTAATGTAATACACTGTAGTAGTAACAACACTGTACCTAATGTAATACACTGTAGTAGTAACAACACTGTGCCTA
>NW_019943967.1:221441-226879 GCF_002910315.2 Salvelinus sp. IW2-2015 | reverse complement strand
TTATTGTAATAACTTAGTAGTACACACTGTGCCTAATGTAATATACTGTAGTCAGCAGACAACACTGTACCTAATGTAATACACTGTTAGTAGTAAACACTGTACCTAATGTAATACACTGTAGTAAAGTACTAATAACGGTAACAACACTGTGCCTATTGTAATACACTGTAGTAGTAACACACCCTGTTCCTATGTAATACACTGTAGTAGTAACACACTGTCCTAATGTAATACACTGTAGTAGTAACAACACTGTACCTAATGTAATACACTGTAGTAGTAACAACACTGTCTAATGTAATACACTGTAGTAGTAACAACACTGTACCTAATGTAATCACTGTAGTAGTAACAACACTGTACCTAATGTAATACACTGTAGTAGTAACAACACTGTGCCTAATGTATACACTGTAGTAGTAACAACACTGTGTAATGTTACACTGTAGTAGTACAACACTGTACCTATGTAATACATGTAGTAGTAACAACACTGTGCCTATGTAATACACTGTAGAGAAACACTGTACCTAATGTAATACACTGTAGTAGAACAACACTGTACCTATGTAAAATGTCTGTATACCTGGCAGAAGAGGGTTGGAATTGAAAGGGAAAATGATTAAAGAGGTCTCTTAATGAAGTGTTAATTGCTGTGAGGAAAGGAATGGAAGTTGGAGGAGTGGAGAGGCTCTGACAGAGAGAGAGAGAGAGAGAGAGAGAGAAAGAGAGATTTATGTATTTCACTTGCTTTGGCAATGTAAACATATGTTTCCCATGCCAATAAAGCCCCTTGAATTGAATTGAGAGAGAGACAGAGAGAGAGAGACAGAGAGAGACAGAGAGAGAGCGAGAGAGAGAGAGAGAGAGATCTATAGTTTCTGAACCCACGCAAAGCTTTGGTGTTGGAGGTGGAGACCTATAGCCAGACAGGGCAAGGCCACGTCCTGTCAAGACAAATCAACTCTCTGGTGATTTAAGGAGTAGAGTATTTAAAGGTTGAAGTGTTTCTAACAGACTGTTCTGTGACATTGAAGAGAGACACTTTGACACTGTAGCACAGCGTCATGACATTGGATGGCCATTTGTCATGAATTATGAGCTGTCAGGGACCATGCCATTATGGACATGATGGTTGTATAGGCTTAACACCATGTAATTCAATGTAACTGGCACCATATTCACTGGCCAAAAACTGCATGTAATTTTGCATTCGTTGGAAATAACGTTGCATTTTTACCCTGGGATGATTTCCAGGATATTTGAAAGCAATCGTCAAGACTTTGTCGTGGTTCACCTCTTGTTCTTGGCTCTAAACGTCTGTTTTTCGTAAGATGGCCGCGTCTTTCTCTTCCTCTTATCACAGACACATTAATGTCCATCAGAGTGCCTGGCTCCCTTTGAACGGTTTACAGCGGCGCCTCTTTGATCCTAAGTAGTGCTCACCGCACAGAAAGGGAAGGAGGTGCCTCTTTGATATCGCCAGGCGTTTACATATCAATGAGCGCCACCAAAGACTGGAGCTGACTCAGATACTCTCCTCATCGCTGTTCCCAGAAGACATGTGGTCCAAAGACAGTGCATTTAACATGCAACCAATCTGTCACAAACGTATGTGGACACACGGGAACAAACACACTATTTCATACACTCTCACAAAAAAAACCTATACCTTCAACATCCCTTCATAAACAGTTTCTCTCCACTGTCAAACCGCTCCATGATAGAAAGTGTCTACCTTCTGCTGGCTGCAGATAGTTTGGTATTTAGAGCTGAAAGTGTCTTTACAGGTTTTCATTAGGCATCATTTTGAGGCTCATTTGAAATCAATCCCCTCTCCAACGCTCCAGCCCATTCGGATGTCAGCCGGATGAAAAATGATGGGAGGTGGAGGGGCTCCTGAAGGCCCCCCGTCCGTTGCGCCTGCCCGCTCCGTTAATACAGTATCATCTGGTACCAAGAGCAGGCAATTCCCCCATCTCATTACCAACAGGATCTGTCACACAGAGAGAGATCCACGTCTCTCCCACGTCACTCCCACGTCTCTCCCACGTTCTCACCCACGTCTCTCCCATGCTCTCCAAGTCCTCTCCCACGTCTACTCCCACGTCTCGCCACGTCTCTCCCACGTCTCTCCCACGTCTGCTCCCACGTCTCTCCCTGTCTCTCCCCCACGTTCTCCCACGTCTCTCCCATGTCACTCCCATGTCTCTCCCACGTCTCTCCCATGTTCGTCGTCTCTCACGTCTCTCCCCACGTCTCCCCACGTCACTCCCACGTCTCTCCCACGTCTCTCCCACGTCTCTCCACTCTCGCCACGTCTCTCCCACGTCTCGCCCACGTCTCTCCACGTCTCTCCCACGTCTCTCCAAGTCTCTCCCATGTCACTCCCATGTCTCTCCCACGTCTCTCCACGTCTCTCCACGTCACTTCCCCCACGTCTCACCCACGTCTCACCCACGTCTCTCCCACGTCTCTCCCATTCTCTCCCAGTCTCCCTCCACGTCTCCCCATGTCTCTCCCATGTCTCTCCATCATCTCTCCCCATGTCTCTCCCATGTCTCTCCCATGTCTCTCCCACGTCTCTCCATGTCACTCCCATTCTTCCCACATCTCTCCCATGTCTCTCCCATGTCTCTCCCACGTCTCGCCCATGTCTCTCCCATGTCTGTCACGTCTTCCCATGTCTCTCCCATGTCACTCCCATTCTGTCATGTCTCTCCATGTCACTCCCATGTCACTCCCATGTCTCCTCCATGTCACTCCCATGTCTCTCCCATGTCACTCCCATCCACTCCATGTTCTCCCATGTCCTCCATGTCTCTCCCATGTCACTCCCATGTCCTCCCCATGTCACTCCCATGTCACTCCCATGTCTCTCCCAGTCTCTCCATGTCACTCCCAGTCCTCCCATTCTCTCCCATGTCTCTCCCATGTCTCTCCCATGTCTTCCCATGTCTTCTCCCATGTCATCCCATGTCCTCCCATGTCTCTCCCATGTCACTCCCATGTCTCTCCATGTCACTCCCATGTCTCTCCCATGTCACTCCCATGTCACTCCCATGTCACTCCCATGTCACTCCCATGTCTCTCCCATGTCCTCTCCATGTCACTCCCATGCTCTCCATGTCACTCCCATGTCTTCCATGTCTTTCCATGTCCTCTCCCATGTCTCTCCCATGTCACTCCCATGTCTCTCCATGTCTCTCCATGTTCTCCATGCACTCCGTACTCCCATGTCTCTCCCATGTCTCTCCCATGTCACTCCCATGTCTCTGGGTATTGGAGAGAAGCATCATTGATTAGGCCACGCTAGGCTACAGTGTCAGATAACCAGCTGGTCAAACACAATGCAGCTCTCCTCTGTGGATGAAATGAAATGCAGCTCTCCTCTGTGGATGAAATGAAATGCAGCTCTCCTCTGTGGATGAAATGAATGCAGCTCTACTTTGTGGATTAAATTAAATGTCTCCGAGCGAAGTAACAAGATACTCTGTCTGGCTTCTCAGTGTCACCTTTTCCTCCCTCTGCCAAGGAAAGCCTGCTCTAACTCACAGCAGCTCCACTTCTGAGACCACACCCACTGTGATCGATATCAGCCCAAGCTGCAGTCCTCAGCCACACAAGTCAGACAGGGACAGCCCTCTCTGTCCCAGGGTGCACCACTGCCTCAGGGTCGTTCACACAGGAAATGGACATGAAAGGCAGACCTGTCCTTACAGAAGAACACAATCATTTCACGGGGAAATCATGTGAAAATGTAATTTTGGACCACTTCACATGTTTTCACATGTATAGTTTAATCTTATCATGTTGCTTTACATGTTGTCACCTGTTATCACATTAATTCACATAAGATCACGTGATCACATAAAAACATGTGACATTCATGTGTTTTTCCGTCAGTGTGTCACAAACGAAAGCAGCCCACTGTGGAAGAAGAAGAAGAGCCACATTATCTGAGTATGACATAAAAACATGTACTGTACAGTAGAGGAGGCCTTTTCTCTGATGCTCGGGCCCTCTCCTGAGTCTGACCTCTTATAGATAGAGAGAGAGGTTAGTCAGGGAAAGAGAGAGAGAGAGAGAGAGAGGTTAGTCAGGTGAAGAGGAGGAGAGAGAGGATAGTCAGGTGAAGAGGAGAGAGAGAGAGGTTAGTCAGGTGAAGAGGAAGAGAGAGAGGTTAGTCAGGTGAAGAGGAGAGAGAGAGAGGTTAGTCAGGTGAAGAGGAGAGAGAGAGGTTAGTCAGGTGAAGAGGAGAGAGAGAGAGGTTGTCAGGTGAAGAGGAGAGAGAGAGAGAGAGAGGTTAGTCAGGTGAAGAGGAGAGAGAGAGAGATTAGTCAGGTGAAGAGGAGAGAGAGAGAGGTTAGTCAGGTGAAGAGGAGAGAGAGAGAGATTAGTCAGGTGAAGAGGAGAGAGAGAGAGGTTAGTCAGGTGAAGAGGAGAGAGAGAGAGGTTAGTCAGGTGAAGAGGAGAGAGAGAGAGATTAGTCAGGTGAAGAGGAGAGAGAGAGAGGTTAGTCAGGTGAAGAGGAGGAGAGAGAGGTTAGTCAGGTGAAGAGGAAGAGAGCGAGAGGTTAGTCAGGTGAAGAGGAGAAGAGAGAGTTAGTCAGGGAAGAGGAGAGAGAGAGAGGTTAGTCAGGTGAAGAGAGAGAGAGGAGAGGTTAGTCAGGTGAAGAGGAGATAGAGAGGTTAGTCAGGTGAAGAGGAGAGAGAGAGAGGTTAGTCAGGTGAAGAGGAGAGATAGAGAGGTTAGTCCGGTGAAGAGAGAGAGAGAGAGGTTAGTCGGTGAAGAGAGAGAGAGAGGTTAGTCAGGTGAAGAGAGAGAGAGAGAGAGGTTAGTCAGGTGAAGAGGAGAGAGAGAGAGGTTAGTCCGGTGAAGAGAGGAGCGAGAGAGGTTAGTCAGGTGAAGAGAGAAGAGAGAGAGGTTCGTCCGGTGAAGAGGAAGAGAGAGAGAGTTTGTCAGGTGAAGAGGAGAGAGAGAGAGAGAGAGAGGTTAGTCAGGTGAAGAGAGAGAGAGAGAGAGGTTAGTCAGGTGAAGAGGAGAGAGAGAGAGGTTAGTCAGGTGAAGAGGAGAGGAGAGAGAGATTAGTCAGGTGAAGGAGAGAGAAGAGATTAGTCAGGTGAGAGAGGAGAGAGAGAGAGATTAGTCAGGTGAAGAGGAGAGAGAGAGAGATTAGTCAGGTGAAGAGGAGAGAGAGAGAGGTAGTCAGGTGAAGAGGAGAAGAGAGAGAGGTTAGTCAGGTGAGAGAGAGAGAGAGGGTAAGTTAGTCAGGTGAAGAGAGAGAGAGAGAGGTTAGTCAGGTGAAGGGGAGAGAGAGAGAGGTTAGTCAGGTGAAGAGGAGAGGAGAGTTTGTTTATAGGAGACGTAGAGTGCAAGGCATCCATCTTTAGACTTTAGTCCAGCTAATGGGATTCCATCCAGCATAATGACCC
>NW_019943967.1:204805-221416 GCF_002910315.2 Salvelinus sp. IW2-2015 | reverse complement strand
TACACACCAGATACACGTCTCTCCCATGTCTCTCCCATGTCTCTCCCATGTCTCTCCCACGTCTCTCCCACGTCTCGCCCACGTCTCTCCCATGTCACTCCCACGTCTCGCCACGTCTCTCCCACGTCTCTCCCACGTCTCTCCCACGTCTCTCCCACGTCTCGCCCACGTCTTCCCAAGTCTCTCCATGTCACTCCATGTCTCTCCCACGTCTCTCCCACGTCACTCCCACGTCTCTCCCACGTCTCGCCCACGTCTCGCCCACGTCTCGCCCACGTCTCTCCCACGTCTCTCCCACGTCTCTCCCACGTCTCTCCCACGTTTCTCCCATGTCTCTCCCACGTCTCTCCCACGTCTCTCCCACGTCTCGCCCACGTTCTCTCCCACGTCTCTCCACGTCTCTCCCACGTCTCTCCCACTCACTCCCACGTCTCTCCCACGTCTCACCCACGTCTCTCCCCCATGTCTCTCCCAAGTCTCTCCCACGTCTCTCCCACGTTCGCCCACGTCTCTCCCACGTCCTCCCACGTCTCTCCCACGTCTCTCCATGTCTCTCCCACGTCCTCCCACGTCTCTCCCATGTCACTCCCATGTCTCTCCCACGTCTCTCCCACGTCTCTACCACGTCTCTCCCAGTCTCGCCCACGTCACTCCCACGTCTCTCCCACGTCTCTCCCACGTCTCTCCACGTCTCGCCACGTCTCTCCCACGTCTCGCCCACGTCTCTCCCACGTCTCTCCCACGTCTCTCCAAGTCTCTCCCATGTCACTCCCATGTCTCCCCACGTCTCTCACGTCTCTCCACGTCACTCCCACGTCTCACCACGTCTCACCCACGTCTCTCCCACGTCTCTCCCATGTCTCTCCCACGTCTCTCCCACGTCCTCGCCCATGTCTCTCCCATGTCTCTCCCACATTCTCCCATGTCTCTCCCATGTCTCTCCCATGTCTCTCCCACGTCTCTCCCATGTCACTCCCATGTCCTCCCACATCTCTCCCATGTCTCCCCATGTCTCTCCCACGTCTCGCCCATGTCTCTCCCATGTCTGTCACGTCTTCCCATGTCTCTCCCATGTCACTCCCATGTCTGTCATGTCTCTCCCATGTCACTCCCATGTCACTCCCATGTCTCTCCCATGTCACTCCCATGTCTCTCCCATGTCACTCCCATGCCATCCCATGTCTCTCCCATGTCACTCCATGTCTCCCATGTCACTCCCATGTCTCTCCATGTCACTCCCATGTCACTCCCATGTCTCTCCCATGTCTCTCCCATGTCACTCCCATGTCACTCCCATGTCTCTCCCATGTCTCTCCCATGTCTCTCCATGTCCTTCCATGTCTCTCCCATGTCTCTCCCATGTCACTTTCCATGTCTCTCATGTCACTCCATGTTCTCTCCATGTCACTCCATGTCTCCCCATGTCACTCCCATGTCTCTCCCATGTCACTCCCATGTCACTCCATGTCTCCATGTCTCTCCAGTGTCCTCCCATGTCTCTCCCATGTCACTCCCATGTCACTCCCATGTCTTTCCCATGTCTCTCCCATGTCTCTCCCATGTCCTCCCATGTCTCTCCCATGTCTCTCCCATGTCTCTCCCATGTCACTCCCATGTCACTCCCATGTCTCTCCCATGTCCTCCATGTCACTCCCATGTCTCTGGGTATTGGAGAGAAGCATCATTGATTAGGCCACGCTAGGCTACAGTGTCAGATAACCAGCTGGTCAAACACAATGCAGCTCTCCTCTGTGGATGAAATGAAATGCAGCTCTCCTCTGTGGATGAAATGAAATGCAGCTCTCCTCTGTGGATGAAATGAAATGCAGCTCTACTTTGTGGATTAAATTAAATGTCTCCGAGCGAAGTAACAAGATACTCTGTCTGGCTTCCAGTGTCACCTTTTCCTCCCTCTGCCAAGGAAAGCCTGCTCTAACTCACAGCAGCTCCATCTCTGAGACCACACCACTGTGATCGATATCAGCCCAAGCTGCAGTCCTCAGCCACACAAGTCAGACAGGGACAGCCCTCTCTGTCCCAGGGTGCACCACTGCCTCAGGGTCGTTCACACAGGAAATGGACATGAAAGCAGACCTGTCCTTACAGAAGAACCACATCATTTCACGGGGAAATCATGTGAAAATGTAATTTTGGAACACTTCACATGTTTTCACATGTATAGTTTAATCTTATCATGTTGCTTTACATGTTGTCACCTGTTATCACATTAACTTCACATAAGATCACGTGATCACATGAAAACATGTGACATTCATGTGGTTTTCCCGTCAGTGTGTCACAAACGAAAGCAGCCCACTGTGGAAGAAGAAGAAGACCACATTATCTGAGTATGACATAAAAACATGTACTGTACAGTAGAGGAGGCCTTTTCTCTGATGCTCGGGCCCTCTCCTGAGTCTGACCTCTTATGATAGAGAGGAGAGGTTAGTCAGGTGAAGAGGAGAGAGAGAGAGAGGTTAGTCAGGTGAAGAGGAGAGAGAGAGAGGTAGTCAGGTGAAGAGAGAGAGAGAGAGAGGTTAGTCAGGTGAAGAGGAGAGAGAGAGGTTAGTCAGGTGAAGAGGAGAGAGAGAGAGGTTAGTCAGGTGAAGAGGAGAGAGAGAGGTTAGTCAGGTGAAGAGGAGAGAGAGAGAGGTTAGTCAGGTGAGAGAGAGAGAGAGAGAGAGGTTAGTCAGGTGAAGAGGAGAAGAGAGAGATTAGTCAGGTGAAGAGGAGAGAGAGAGAGGTTAGTCAGGTGAAGAGGAGAGAGAGAGAGATTAGTCAGGTGAAGAGGAGAGAGAGAGAGGTTAGTCAGGTGAAGAGGAGAGAGAGAGAGGTTAGTCAGGTGAAGAGGAGAGGAGAGAGATTAGTCAGGTGAAGAGGAGAGAGAGAGAGGTTAGTCAGGTGAGAGGAGAGAGAGAGGTTAGTCAGTGAAGAGGAGAGAGCGAGAGGTTAGTCAGGTAAAGAGGAGAGGTTAGTGCGATGAAGAGAGAGTGAGAGGTCAGGTGAAGAGTGAGAGAGAGAGAGTTAGTCAGTGAGAGAGAGAGAGAGGTTATCAGGTGAAGAGAGAGAGAGGGTTAGTCAGGTGAAGAGGAGATAGAGAGGTTAGTCAGGTGAGAGGAGAGAGAGAGAGGTTAGTCAGGTGAAGAGGAGAGATAGAGAGGTTAGTCCGGTGAAGAGGAGAGAGAGAAGTTAGTCGGGTGAAGAGGAGAGAGAGAGGTTAGTCAGGTGAAGAGGAGAGAGAGAGAGAGGTTAGTCAGGTGAAGAGGAGAGAGAGAGAGGTTAGTCCGGTGAAGAGGAGAGCGAGAGAGGTTAGTCAGGTGAAGAGGAGAGAGAGAGAGGTTCGTCCGGTGAAGAGGAGAGAAGAGAGAGAGTTTAGTCAGGTGAAGAGGAGAGAGAGAGAGAGAGAGAGGTTAGTCAGGTGAAGAGGAGAGAGAGAGAGTTAGTCAGGTGAAGAGGAGAGAGAGAGAGGTTAGTCAGGTGAAGAGGAGAGAGAGAGAGATTAGTCAGGTGAAGAGGAGAGAGAGAAGATTAGTCAGGTGAGAGGGAGAGAGAGAGAGATTAGTCAGGTGAAGAGGAGAGAGAGAGAGATTAGTCAGGTGAAGAGGAGAAGAGAGAGGTTAGTCAGGTGAGAGGAGAGAGAGAGAGGTTAGTCAGGTGAAGAGGAGAGAGAGAGTTAGTCAGGTGAAGAGGAGAGAGAGAGAGGTTAGTCAGGTGAAGGGGAGAGAGAAGAGGTTAGTCAGGTGAAGGGAGAGAGAGAGTTGTTTTAAGGAGACGTAGAGTGCAAGGCATCCATCTTTAGACCTTTAGTCCAGCAATGGGATTCCATCCAGCATAATGACCCACAGATCCTGTTGGTAATGAGATGGGGAATTGCCTGCTCTTGGTCCAGATGATACTGTATTAACGGAGCGGGCAGGCGCAACGGACGGGGGGCCTTCAGGAGCCCCTCCACCTCCCATCATTTTTCATCCGGCTGACATCCGAATGGGCTGGAGCGTTGGAGAGGGGATTGATTTCAAATGAGCCTCAAAATGATGCCTAATGAAAACGTGTATGACAGGGGGTTCTGTCAACGTGATTAGCTATGTTACACCCATGTGGAGTGGGAACTTTTGTGTTTGCATCTGTGCACACGTCATAGTGCATTTCTGTATTCATCCTCTGGTCTGATATTGTGTGTGTGTGTGTGTTCCAGAGTGTTCCGTGCGGCAGGCAGCCTCAGTGTGAGTGGTCAGTATGGAGCTCCTGTCTCTCTTAGGGCCATGATTTATGGGACATTATTTTCTGATGGCTGAAACTGGGAGAATATTTCAGCTGGAGGACGAAGGGATGGAACATTCTCTGAGCCGTCAGCAGCAAAAAGAGACAGAACAGATCAGGGCAGCTTCAGCCACTTCTCTGATCCATAAATATAGCCTGCTCTTCTGTTCCAGAGATAGAGATACCAGTCATGTCAAACACAGGCCCACCTTGAACAGGGTTACTGTACGTCTACCTGGCAGACCGTTATGGTATAACCCATTCTGATAATAAATATGATAATGAGACAGAGTGAACTTTTAAGAGAACACAAAACAGAACGTGCTATCTACGTTGTTCAGTGAGGGGTCTCATATTTCAGTGTTGTCTGTGGTCTAGCTGCTGTTCCTTATGTTTCCACAAGGGGCAGTATTGAGCTCGGAGCTCAGACTCAACAGGAGAGAGGGTCTGAGCCATAGACCACTGTCATCAGTATCAGTACACTCAAACACATGGGGAAAAAACTCACGTGCAAAAAATGTTTGCGCACACATTTTAAAATATTTTTTACTTTTGATGTGAATGAAAATGTCACAAATTATCTCATTACAAACATAGAGTTGTGAGAAATGTCTTCCTGCAAATGAACCTTCATAAAGAACAAAAAGGTGGTACATTGTATGCAACAATGACCCTGCTGTTCAAGAGAGAAGAAGGTGTCCACACGAAGCAACAAGAGAAACAAAGCCAAGAGAAGCAGCAGAGTAAGATGAGCCCAGCCCACGAGACCAGCTGAGATCACTCTCACACTCGCCACGCTGGTCAATCCTGGACACAAAACAAACTGCTCAGGGCTATCCAATGACACTGTCCCTCAGTCAGATAAAGGGAAAAGGGGTGTCTCTTGTTACAGCTGGGTGGAGGCAGGGAGGGAGGGAGGGAGGGAGACTAGAGAAGAGAAAAGGAAGTCTAACCCTCTCTTCCATTCTTCTTGTGTTTTTGAAACATGGCAGTGAGACAGGAAGGGGCTGTTATCAAATAGGCCAATCAGACTAAGCAAGAGTGACACTTTCCCAACAAAGACACAGGGCTTCAAAAGAGGAAAATGAAAAGTGAGGTGAGAGATAGAGAGAGAGAGACGAGAGAGAGAGAGAGAGAGATAGAGAGACGAGAGAGACAGATCAGTGAGAGATAGAGAGATAGATAGATAGAGATGAAAGAGATAGAGGTATTAGAGAGATGAGAGACAAGAGAGATAGAGAGATGAGAGATAGATAGATAAATAGATAGATAGATAGATGAGAGAGATATAGAGACGAGAGAGTAGATCAGTGAGAGATAGAGAGATAGAGATATAGAGCAGTGAGAGATAGAGATATGATAGATATAGCAGTGAGAGAGCCATCAAAAGGAACATAAAATCCAACATACCAATTAGGATCTGGCTAAAAATACTTGAATCAGTTATAGAACCCATTGCCCTTTATGGTTGTGAGGTCTGGGGTCCGCTCACCAACCAAGAATTCACCAAAATGGGACAAACACCAAATTGAGACTCTGCATGCAGAATTCTTCAAAAATATCCTCTGTGTACAACGTAGACACCCAAATAATGCATGCAGAGCAGAATTAGGCCGATACCCGTAATTATCAAAATCCAGAAAAGAGCCGTTAAATTCTACAACCACCTAAAAGGAAGCGATTCCCAACCTTCCATAACAAAGCCATCACCTACAAAGAGATGAACCTGGAGAAGAGTCCCCTAAGCAAGCTGGTACTGGGGCTCTGTTCACAAACACAAACACACCCCACAGAGCCCAGGACAGAAACACAATTAGACCCAACTAAATCATGAGAAAACAAAGATAATTACTTGACACATTTGAAAGAATTACAAAAAAACTGAGCAAACTAGAATGCTATTTGGCCCTAAACAGAGAGTACACAGTGGCAGAATACCTGACCACTGTGACTGACCCAACTTAAGGAAAGCTTTGACTATGTACAGAACTCAGTGAGCATAGCCTTGCTATTGAGAAAGGCCACCGTAGGCAACCTGGCTCTCAAGAGAAAGACAGGCTATGTGCACACTGCCCACAAAATGAGGTGGAAACTGAGCTGCACTTCCTAACCTCCTGCCCAATGTATGACTGTATTAGAGACACATATTTCCCTCAGATTACACAGATCCACAAAGATTCGAAAAAATCCCGATTTGATAAACTCCCATATCTACTGGCTGAAATACCACAGTGTGCCATCACAGCGAGTAAGATTTGTGGCCTGTTGCCCACAAGAAAATGTCAACCAGTGAAGAACAAACCCATTGTAAATACAACCCATATTTAGTGTTATTATTTCCCTTTTGTATTTGAACCATTTGTATATCGTTACAAAACTGTATATAACATAATATGACATTTGTAATGTCTTTATTCTTTTGAAACTTCTGTGAGTGTAATGTTTACTGTTAATTTGTATTGCTTATTTCACTTTTGTATATTATCTACTCACTTACTTTGGCAATGTTAACATATGTTTCCCATATCAATAAAGCCCCTTGATTGAATTGATAAGAGAGATAAAGGAGTGAGAGATAGAGATAGAGAGATGAAAGATAGAGAGGTGAGAGATAGAGAGGTGAGAGACAGAGAGGTGACAGAGAGGTGAGAGATAGAGAGTTGAGAGACAGAGAGGTGAGAGATAGAGAGATAAGATAAGAGAGTGAAGATGAGAGAGGTGAGAGACAGAGAGGTGAGAGACAGAGAGATGAGAGACAGAGAGGTGAGAGACAGAGAGGTGAGAGATAGAGAGTTGAGCGACAGAGAGGTGAGAGACAGAGGTGAGAGACAGAGAGGGAGAGATAAGAGGTGAGAAGATAGATAGGTGAGAGACAGAGAGGTGAGAGATAGAGAGATGAAAGATAGAGAGGTGAGAGATAGAGAGGTGAGAGAGATAGAGAGGTGAGAGACAGAGAGGTGAGAACGAGAGGAGAGACAGAGAGGTGAGAGATAGAGCAGAGATAGAGAGGTGAAAATAGAGAGGAAAGCGACATAGAGGTGAGAGATAGGAGTAAAGAATAGAGAGGTGAGAGACAGAGGGGTGAGAGACAGATAGGTGAGAGAGTAGAGAGGTGAGAGATAGAGAGTAAAGTGACATAGAGGTGAGAGACATAGGGGTGAGAGACAGAGAGGTGAGAGACAGAGAGTAAAGAGGGAAAAAGGGCTGACCAGTTTGGTGGTTAGGATTTAACAACTGCACACACAGATCGCTCGGTGCACCGTTTCCCTATGAACTTCCACTCTCTCTCTCTCTCCTCTCTCTACATCTCTCTCTCACTCACTCTCTCTTTCTCACACTCTCTTCTCACTCAGTCTCTCTCTCTAGCTCTCTCTCTCTCTACTCTCACTCACTCTCTCTCACTCACTCTCTCTCTTACACTCACACTCTCTCTCACCTCTCTCTCACTCACTCTCTCTCTCTCTCAATATCAAATTCAAATTCAAGCTGCTTTAATTGGCATGAAAAACATTGTGTCAATATGCCAAAGCAACAATGTATACAATATACATTGTAATAAATTATATAAACAATGCAAATAATAATATAGAATGGCAGAAATAATAATACAAAATTAATATAAAAATAGTAACAATAAAATGGTAACAGTCAATAATCGAATGTAATGTAATAAAAAAAATGAAACTATAACTAACTTATAACTAAATAACGGTCATCTTCACCATTAACGGTACTACAACTACTATCATCATTACCACTACTACCACCATCACTAAACTGCTATCATTACCATTACCCCATACCATTACTACTTGGAATGATAACAACAATAATAATAGTAATAACAATAACAGTAATAACAATAATAGTAATAATAAGTAAGTTACTGCTTTACTATGCAGATGTTATTATTCAGTGTTTTCAAGCTATGGCAGGCAAATACATATTTGGCCAAGAGGAGCCATTGCTCTTCGCCCAGGAGTATTTTTAGTTTTTCCTCTGGGTTAAATAAAGTTAAAATTTGGAATAAATGTAGATATTCTGTGAATAATGAATCTCTTGGTGAGGAATATTTATCACAGTAAAGGAGAAAGTGCATCTCTGTTTCTACATCCCTGTCGTGCAGTGACCACCATACCGCTCCTCTTTGTGGTAGCCATGTCTTTTTATGTCTGCCGGTTTCTATTGCCAATCGGTGGTCACTCAGCCTGTACTTGTAAGAATCTTTCTCTGCTTCGTATCTCTGACAGAGTAGAGATATTCAGCCAAATCATATTTCTTGTTTAGGGTCAGATAGCAATTTAGTCGGCTTTGGGATTTTGTTTCGTTTTTTCCAATGTTGTAAATGAGCTTTGATTGTTTATGATTTTGTTTATTGAAATCTTTCTTTTGAAGCAGTGCTGGTGTCAGCTTGGTTGGTGAGGTCCAACACCAGCTGACTGAGAGGGCTCGTTTCTGGGCTCAGCTCTTGGGTTTGAAGTGCTTTAAATTGCAGACTCGAATTTGGACTTGAATTTAGATGTAGAAATGTTAATGATCTTTTCTGTATTTTCATTATTACTGGAAAGACGGGCCCAATTCTCCCTACATGCATTAGTTGGTGTATTTCTCTGGACTTGTAGGATTTTCCGACAGAATTCTGCATGTAGGGCTTCAATTGGATGTTTGTCCCACATTTAAAGTCCAGTTTATTGAGTGGCCCCCAACCTCACTTCCGTAAGAGCTATTGGTAGGATTACACTGTCAAATATTTTTGGTCCAATTCTATTGGGATGTTGATTTTGAATAATTCATTTTTATTGCATACAATGCTCTGCGGGCTTTTTCTTTGAGTGCATTCACTGCCCTATTAAAGTTTCCCGATGCAGATATGGTCAGACCAAGGTAGGTGTAATTTTTTGTGTGTTCAATGATGGTGTTGTTCAGGGTGAATTTATATTTGTGTTTCTGACATCTTGTTTTGTTTTTTGGAAAATCATGATTAGTTTTTGGAAATTACTGCCAGGGCCCAATTATGGCAATATTGCTCTAGAAAATAATCGTGTGGTTGACCTTCTTTGGTTGATAGAAGTACCAAGTCATCAGCATATAGCAGGTATTTCACCTCTGTGTCAAATAGTGTGAGTCCTGGGCTGGGAATTGTCCAACATGTCTGCTAATTCATTGATAAAATGTTGAAAAGATTTGGACTCAAACTACAGCCTTGTCTCACACCTCGACATTGTGAAAAGAATTCTGTTCTTTGGTTTTGATTTTATTGCACACTGTGTTCTGTGTACATACATATTTTATTAAGTCCTACACTTACCACCAAGCCCACTTTGGAAATTTGTAGAAAAGCCCTTCGTGCCAAATAGAATCAAATGCTTTTTTAAAGTCAATAAAGCAAGCAAAGATTTTGCCCTCTTTTTTTTGGTGGACGTGTTTATTAATTAGTTGGTGTAAGTGTATATATGGTCAGTAGTGCGATGATTAGGGAGAAAGCCAATTTGACATTTAGTTATTACATTTTTTTCTTGAAGAAAGGTTTGAATTCTTGAATCAAAATGCTACAGAAAACCTTCTTTACACAAATTCCCCTGTAATTATTGGGGTCTGATTTGTCTCCACTTTTGTGGATAGGGAGATGAGCCCCTGGTTCCAGACATCAGGGAAGCAGCCAGAAGTTAAAACCATTTGAACAATTTAAGCACAGCATTTTGCAACTCAGGTGTGCTGTTTTTCAGCATTTCATTTCATTTCTCTTCTCTCTCTCTCTCTCTCTCTCTCTCTCTCTTCTCTCTCTCTTCCTCTCTCTCTCTCTCTCTCCTCTCTCTCCTCTTTGTCTCTGCTCTGCTCTGTCTCTGTCTCTGTCTCTGTCTCTGTCTCTGTCTCTCTCTCCGCTCTCTCTCTCCTCTCTCTCTCTCTCTCGTCTCTCTCTGTCTCTCTCTCCTCTCTCCTCTCTCTCTCTTCTCTCTCTCTCTCTCTCTCTCTCCTCTCTCTCTCCCTCTCTCTCTCTCTCTCTCTCTCTTCTCTCTCTCTCTCTCTTCTCTCTCTCTCTCTCTCTCTCTCATCTCTTCGCGTGCGTGCGTGCGTCGTCGTGCTTGCGTGGCGTGCTCTCTCTCTCTCTCACCCTCTCTCTCTCACTCACTTCCTTCCTCATTCTTTTTTTTTTTTTCTTTACCCCCAAAAAAACTTTCCCCAACCCCCCTACCCCCCTTTTTTTTTTCTTGTTTCATTTTTCCCCAACCTCTTTTTTTTTTCCCTTCTCTACACTCACTCTCTTCATCCACTCACTCACTTCTCTCTCTACACTCATCTCTCTTCACTATCCTCACTCATCTCTCTCTACACTCACTCCTCTCCTCATACACTCCACTCTCGCTTCTACACTCACTCTACTCTTTCTACACTTCACTCACTCTCTCACTACTCACTCCTCTCACTCCACTCTCTCTCTCTCACACTCACTCACTCTCTCTCCTACATCACTCTCTCTCTCTACACTCACTCACTTCTCTCACTCACTCCTCTCTCACTCACCTCTCTCATCTCTACAATCACTCACTCCTCTCTACACTACTCACTCTCTCCCTCACTACTCTCTCCACTTACCTCTCTCTCTCTCTCTCACTCACTCTCTATCTCCCTCACACTTGTTTTTTTCTAACTCTGCAATCACGTGCTGACAATTCCAGGCCAGTTTAAATTTATGCATGGGATTTCTCTTTTAACTTGTCAGTCGCAAAGGAAAAATATATCACTTCTTCTCTGATGTCATTTGTGATGGTGATTTTCCCTGACAGTACGCCATTAGACCAATGAGCCCCTTTTCTGCTCGGCTATTCTTCTCCAGTCGCCTCGACCAGAAACACATGTTCTCCCTTCAGTATTCTCTTCCTTTTTCCTTGTTAACAGGAGTTCAGAGGCATATTTATATTTAAAGACACCAATTCACAGGAGCCCCTGTGTCTCTTAGCTGCTTCAGCTGTAAAACCCAGAGAGTATAAACACCCTTTCAAACAGTCTCTAGGAGCTGACAACCAACTTCTGCTGTGCACTTTAGGAGACTCCCCAAAGTTAGATTGTGGTAAGCCAAATTGGTCAACTGATTAGGCGCTCGCCAGTTCTCTGTGGTCTGTGGTGAGAGATGCTTTCTAAATGTAGTACTTTTTKGTCTTGAAAGGAGGGTTGGCGGCTGGGGTCGCTGTCTAAGGGGAAAGAGATTGAAATCAAGCCTCCCCTATCTCCGCTAACTGATGTGTGCAGATAGCTGAAGGTGTTTTACAGCCCATCCCACACGGAGGGGAAAACGCAGATTAGCTGTTTGATGTWCTCCAAAAAAGCAGCTTGCCATCAGAGAGGGAGCGGGACCAAACAGCCCCCGGGAACACAAGAACGAGAAAGAAAATGAAAATGAAAAGAAAAAAGGAAGGAGAGAAAAAGCAGACATCAGGCAGCTGTCGTCTCGGGATCAGAGTCTTGGCCGCGAAAGAGAGAACGTAAAGGGTTAAAGTCGGAAGGATATCTTCTGAAGCCGCTTGTTTAACTTAAGCAACGTGATTTTTCTAGATCAGATTCCAACATCCCCATCCCACCACCATCCACCCCGATAACAAACGCAGAACGCCTTTCTACCAACTCTTTTCAGGGTTTGAACCATGTTAATGAGATGAAGCATACCCCCTCCTCCTTCTCCTTCGTCTCCTGCATCTCTCTCAGGTTTCTGCTCCTACAGCTCTGGCTCTTGGTGGTGTGTGTGTGTGGGGGGGGGGTGTTAGATGTAATTTCCACAACACAGACCGTGGTTGAACTGTTTCCAGTCTTTAGGTTATAGGCCCCCCAGGTCTCAGTGAAGCTGGTCCCTTCAAATGCTTTCTACAGGAGGGCTAACTCACTGGCTTCTCCATTTTGGGGAAAATTGTAGCCTGCTGAATTGTGGGTGACTTGTGTGTTAGTGCGAATCGAGGCCCACTTGCAAGGCATCAGCTGGACAGACCCCCCAGCAAAGCCTGCTGCCTSTCTCTCTCTGTAATGATTATAGTCATCATCATCATCATCATTGGTGGTGTGACATGGCCAGCTCTCTGTAGTGCTGGTGTCAGGGAGGAGTACATTAGAAGGGCTGCGACAGAGTGTGGACTCACAGACACCAAGCCAAACCCTGTCTACTGACACACCCTCTCCTCTCCATCCAGCTCTGTCATTATCACCCAGTCCCATGGCTGGCTCGTTACAATGTACTGGAGGAGATTTAACTATGGGTAATAATTTAGGCAGATATTGCTACAKGGCTTCATTTGMTCAGGAACATCAATGAAGAACGTGCATAAAGACGGCAGAATTCAGTTATGACGGTCATAGTTTTTGCACTATTAAACTACGGCGCGCAAYATTGGTTCAATGTCACAATAAATCAGCACAATCTACATTTTCGTTTTTTTCAAATTGCCGCCATCTTGGAGCTAGAAATGGGATCATGTATACTGTGCTAATGCCAATACATAAAAAGAGTAACAGAGAGCAATGTACAATACGCTGAACTTAGCAAAACCTGAGCTGTGTTCCAATACTCATACTAACCTCACTAAACCTACTATTTGTGACGTAAATTGAGTATATAGTATGCTTATTGGTCATAGTATAGATATAGTTTGTATGCCAAAAGTTCCCGGGTGTCGTACTAAATTCGGCAAAATACGAAGTATACAAGCAGTGGACACTATTTCTGTGCTTTAAGGGCCCATGATGCAATTCTTCAGAAAATGGGTGTGGTTTCACTACGTTTTCAGATTTGAAGAAAATGGCAGAAAATATGCAGCCGATACAAATTCATTGCTTGCACTAATTATGACAAATATTAAGAAAATGTTGAGCAATGTAATAAAGAAATTACTTTATAAATAAGTTACGTTACATGTTATGTTGGCTGACAATTTGTTAGCTACACAATCCTTATCCTTACGAACCGCATAGCATTCCAGCAGAATATACCGGTATGTTAGCTAGCTACATAACGAGTAATGTAAACTCACCCCATTCCGTACAAATGTGCGTAACCGCGACATTCAAACGAGGCTACAAAGAACAAAGAACGAATGGGACTGTAGTGACTGTGTTGACTTCAAAATCGGGGGTGTGAACTACGTTTCTATTCAAGAGTTGATCGACATGGTAATGTCTCTATAGTATTGGAGAGAAGTTGAAAAAACAGACCCTCCGTTACATCGTGACGTGTCATGTCGTAACGTACAGCACGCATAAAGCAACTATTTCTGTCTTACAATCTCTCTCCACCAGGTGTAGCACTTCGCTCATCGTTTAAAAACAAGAAATGCACAGTGACGGGGGTGAGGGGGGGATACCTAGTCATTTTTTGCGTCATCATTGCATGCGATCATCATTCTCAAAGCCGCTGTTTACTTCTAAGATCACTTTAGCACCGCCCTAAAAACCCGATTCAAATTCGACACAAACCTTCAAATAGGTATGTAATGACACATTATATAAACTCTTTATAGTATTTTATTTACATTTTAGAGGCAATACGGTGATAAGTTGGACAGATCGAGTGAAAAAAGCAATTTTCCCACACGACATCTGTCCTTCTTACTATCACGCATTAGTTTCGCTTCCCCACCCGCCATTTTTAAAAAGACCCGATGGGGCTCATTGCCTGCTTGAATTATGCAGAAACGGGCAGTGTTTAGGTCATGTAATTGATTTTGTTGGAAAGGGGAGAAATTGTGCTTTACAATGGTATTGACATTACAGTTGATCTGGAAGTATTACGTTTTTGGGGCGCTAAAATAACGGACCAAGGCGATGTACGAGTTTACGTGAGTTTACGTGAGTTTACGTTAACGTTAGTTGCATCGAACTTGCCAGGCAGTATATTAACTATAATCTGACTAACTACCTAACGTTTATTGACTTGATTATTCACGTCATTCTTAGCTAAGTGGTTTAGTCGTTGTGTGTTCTCAATGGACATTGTTAATTATGGTTATCTACTCTGATTTCAGAGAACTCTCGTCTGAGTGTGCCAGGGCTCAGAATAACTGATGAATTTACCAACGCTCAACACCCGTTGAATATATGGCCGTTGTCAGCAAACGTCAGCAAAAAAAAGCGTAATTAAATAGTTTCCAGCAGCAGCCTAACCAGCTCTGCTAGGGTGAGAAAAATGGTCAGAGTGATGTGTTCTCTCATTTGTGTCTGGAAGTAGCTAGCCACCTTTAGCCAGTGAGCTGGGTGCTTGACAGCGGTTGTGAGGTCAGAACGCTTGGATCAACCCTCCTCCTCTGCCGGAGCATCCAGTGACGGGCTCTGAGAGCGAAATGCTCCGAGTTTACGAACGGACCAACTGACAACGCTCTGGATTTACAAACGGACCATCTGACAACGCTCTGGATTTACGAACGGACCATCTGACAACGCTCTGGATTTACGAACGGACCAACTGACAACGCTCTGGATTTACGAACGGACCATCTGACAACGCTCTGGATTTACGAACGGACCANGACCATCTGACAACGCTCTGGATTTACGAACGGACCAACTGACAACGCTCTGGATTTACGAACGGACCATCTGACAACGCTCTGGATTTACGAACAGTTCCCGGACATTTCTGGGGGGGATTGGCCCTAGCCCTCACCCTCCGATCCAACAGACGTGCTCAATGGGATTGAGATCCGGGCTCTTCGCTGGCCATGGCAGAACACTGACATTCCTGTCTTGCAGGAAATCACGCACAGAATGAGCAGTATGGCTGGTGGCATTGTCATGCTGGAGGGTCATGTCAGGATGAGCCTGCAGGAAGACTACCACATGAGGGAGGAGGATGTCTTCCCTGTAACGCACAGCGTTGAGCTTGCCTGCAATGACAACAGGCTCAGTCCGATGATGCTGTGATACACCGCCCCAGACCATGACGGATCCTCCACCTCCAAATCGATCCCGCTCCAGAGTACAGGCCTCGATGTAATGCTCATTCTTTCGACAATAAACGCGAATCCGACCATCACCCCTGGTGAGACAAAACCGCGACTCGTCAGTGAAGAGCACTTTTGACAGTCCTGTCTGGTCCAGCGACGGTGGGTTTGTGCCCATAGGCGACGTTGTTGCCGGTGATGTCTGGTGAGGACCTGCCTTACAACAGGCCTACAAGCCCTCAGTCCAGCCTCTCTCAGCCAATTGCGGACAATCTGAGCACTGATGGAGGGATTGTGCATTCCTGTTGTAACTCGGGCAGTTGTTGTTGCCATCTTGTACCTGTCCCACAGATTTAATGTTCGGATGTACCGATCCTGTGCAGGTGTTGTTACACATGGTCTGCCACTGCCAGGTTGATCTGCTGTCCATCCTGTCTTCCTGTAGCGCTGTCTTAGGCGTCTCACAGTACGGACATTGCAATTTATTGCCCTGGCCACATCTGCAGACCTCATGCCTCCTTGCAGCATGCCAAAGGCATGTTCACGCAGATGAGCAGGGACCCTGGGCATATTTCTTTTGGTGTTTTTCAGATCCAGTAGAAAGGCCTCTTTAGTGTCCTAAATTTTCATAACTGTGACCTTAATTGCCTACCGTCTGTAAGCTGTTAGTGTCTTAACGAGCGTTCCACAGGTGCATGTTCATAAATTGTTTATGGTTCATTGAACAAGCATGGGAAACAGTGTTTAAACCATTTACAATGAAAATATGTGAAGTTATTTGGATTTTTACGAATTATCTTGGAAAGACAGGGTCCTGAAAAAGGGACTTGTTTCTTTTTTTTACTGAGTTTAGTATATACTCATTAAGTATGTAGTATACAGTACATGTTAGTATGGGTATTCAAACACAGCTCAGGAATTTGTGTTTAGTGCATGGGGGACGCCATCTTCATGCAGCTCCGCTATTGGGGTTGGATGTATCAAAGACACTTTTTGCCTGCCTACTGTCGCCAAGGTCAGCCACTCTTTACCATGCAAACAGCATCACCCCAGAAGACAAAAAAACGAGTCCGGTAAATACTTTTTCTAAGTTTTCTGTTGTCTTGCCTCGCAGTCCCCGTGTATTTATATGTAAACAGTATGAAATATAAATAAGTGTGTACATCAGTTTATCCTATCTGCATGTGTGTGTGTGGGTGTGTGTGTTTGTGTGTATTTTACTTGTCACTCTACATATTCAGGCTCACGTCTCTATTGGGGGCGTCTGCATCTGCCGTGGCTCTGGGTGGTATAAAGAAGGCTCTCTGTGTCTGCCGTGGCTCTGGGTGGTATAAAGAAGGCTCTCTGTGTCTGCGTGGCTCTGGGTGGTATAAAGAAGGCTCTCTGTGTCTGCGTGGTTCTGGGTGGTATAAAGAAGGCTCTCTGTGTCTGC
>NW_019943967.1:202182-204262 GCF_002910315.2 Salvelinus sp. IW2-2015 | reverse complement strand
TCTGGGTGGTATAAAGAAGGCTCTCTGTGTCTGCGTGGCTCTGGGTGGTATAAAGAAGGCTCTCTGTGTCTGCCGTGGCTCTGGGTGGTATAAAGAAGGCTCTCTGTGTCTGCTGTGGCTCTGGGTGGTATAAAGAAGGCTCTCTGTGTCTGTGGTGGCGCCTCTGTTAACCATCCCACTGCCATCACCTCCATCTAAATGCACGGTCAGCTCGCAGACATTAAGGACGTCCTAAGCCTCAATATAATAAGGCTAAAGAGAAAGCAATGCGTGGGCCAGAATCAATTACCCGTAGTGGAGCTGAGCAACCATGGACAGAGAGACACGGACAAGAGAGACATGGACAGAGAGACATGGACAGAGAGACATGGCCATCGGACATTTACAAGGAGACAAAACTTTCTGCAGTTTCTAGCCAGCTCTCCTCCTAGTTACGGCTAGACACATGCGTGGGCTGTTAAATACTGGCTGTAGATTTGAACAGACACATCTGTCATGATTTGGGGGCTATGAAATCAATATTTTCATGTAAGTTGGCAGTCATAATAAATATGTGAATTAGCTTTATTTTAAAGGTATTTTTTATGTATACTGTTATACTTTCCTGTTCATTGTGCCTCAGTAGTTAGCTGTGATAAACAATCAAGTATGGATGTTGCTGTGTGTCTAACCTGTGTTGGAGTTGAGCTCGTCGTTCTCTGACTCGGTACCGTTCTGGCTGCCGGCTCCGTGCAGGTTGTTCATGGCCATCAGCTTCATCTTCTGCAGCTTCAAAGCCTCGGCCATCGCTGCAGCCGTCAGCCCTGCAGGACAACACATAAATACTGTACACAAATCACAAGCATACACAGCAAAGAAAAATACACACATCTAAAGACAAAACACAAGCTTATTTGCATTTTGATAAAGCTTAGATATCTATATGCCCTACAAAGAACTAAGTTGAGAAGCTGCAGCTTCTGAGCTGGACAGATGTTCATAGCCCTGTAATAAAGACATCTAAAGCTATTTGGAGTAGAACACAACTCGGATGATGCGTCATGCTTTTTAAAATTTCAGTTCCTCTCAGTCCAAGCATGTGTACTTGGTCTTCAGAGATATTTCTATAGAGGAGCCAGAGTGAGGCTCTCGCTGGCCCCAGGTCTCCCCTGACCCCACCCAACGAAGCTGAGCTGAGGGGAGATGGGCCACTGGTGGTGGTGGTAGGGAGGGTCCCTCCCTGTCCGTCCCTGGAGAGCCCTCTTTCCCAGTCTCTCTAAGAAACCCAGCTACCTTCAGCTCATCAAGGGCTCCACAGCCCCGGAAGCCATCATCACTCTGCCCAATTAGGCCCATAATTAATTCAATTAGACGACGGAAGGACACATTAAGTAATTAATTAAATGACGATGCCTTGCCTCCTTGCTTTGCCGTGATCTACATTTCTTTACAAATCAGGACAAAAAAATMTTTTTTTCTTTTCTCCCCAGGTTCACACACTGTGTCACCTTGATCTAATTCATTAACGGAATCGCCTCCAACGGTATGGTGTGTCAAGAAAAAAAGATGTTCATTAATTTATAATTTAATTTTGTTGCTGTGAACATGAACACTTAAGTTACTTTGCCTGTGGAGGGAAGAGAGTCTGATCGTTACCCTATTACTCCCTGACGATAAAAACACCAAAGGAGGAAAATGAACTGTGCCGCTCTCATCGACCAATGTTTATCAATTCCACTACACACAGTAAGCCAAATAAACCAGCAAATTATTCTAAGTTGAAAAGAATATAGACAGGCGAGAGAGTGGGAGAGGAGAGGGAAGGGGGTTAAGACAAATGAATCTCCGTTCTTACATTTATATAAAAAAAACAAGCCTCCTATTTGTATGCATCCCGGCCCCTCTCTTATAAGCCTGCCTGAGGAAACAAGCAAAATGTTTTCAATAGCTACATTTAAACAAAATGTCATGATGATTGATTCATTTTATTATGAGTTCATTTTGTTGCCTAATCCCACAGACTTGTCAGAGGCACAGCTGCAGCAGCTTGAAGGGGAAACTCAAACCTCTGAATTAGCTGTGGACGTGTGGCCGGGGGGGG
>NW_019943967.1:198271-202157 GCF_002910315.2 Salvelinus sp. IW2-2015 | reverse complement strand
CCCGGGCGGCGTGGGGGCTAGGGGGCGGGGAGGCGTAATTAGTCGGCTGTGGCGCGACCTTTTGTACGGAAATGGTCTGCAGGTTCTTGAGTTCTACCATTACTCGTTATTGTAGCTAGCTGGAATGCTATGCAGGTTCGTTAAGGATAGATTGTGTAGCTGCTAACACGGTTATTGTCACGCCATAATGCATGAACATTGTAACCTTAATGTATAATTTATAAAAGCAAGTAATTTTCTTTATTACATAATGAACTGCTCAACATCTAGCAATATTTGTCCATTAATTAGTTCAAGCATTGCAGTTAAAATGAATTTTAGCAATTTGTCTATCGGAGCTAGCCTGCATATTTCTGCCATTTTCTTCAAATACTGGAAGAAAACGGCGTAATGTAGTTGAAACCCAACCAACCCCACCACGTCAATACCTTTTCTCTGGCGTAAAAATGGCAAACTCCTGCAAAAGCCTTGCAATAAATCAATCCGCTAACAATGCCCCAGGGGCCCTTATTTTTTAATTAAAAGCACCCATACGAAGTGGAGGGTGTTCCACTGTCTCTTTGGTGGCTGGTATACTGTATGTTTTGCCGAATTTAGTTGATGGGATTTTTGAGTACAATTTGCAACCGCATCAGCCCGAGGAAAGATTTATACGGGGAGAAAGGAAGACAATAAAAATAACCCTAATACTAAACTCCAATTAGCCCTTTAGTAAGAACAATAAAATGCGCCACTTACCTTTGCTCGCAAATTACTAACTCGATTTACGTACAAATATAGAGTTTAAGGGATTTGACAGTATACTCAGAAGAGGGTTGGTTAGTCGAAATACGTTCCCATATCTGATCATATGATCTTGTAATGCTTCTAGCCTACTATAGTCACCGAGGATTACTGGTTAACATACATTAAGTTGATTTATACGAAACGGCAAATTTAAATTTTATGCTACGTTCATTTAAAATCGCTTCTTAAATTTACATATGTAAACTTAGCAGTAATATTCATATAGATTATTTCAGGGGCGTAACTTTCACGGGGGACGGGGGTGACATGTCCCCCCCACATTCTGAAATTCCATTTTCGTCCCCCCCAGTTTTATCATTGGAATGTGATACAAAACAAAGTAATGGTGTGCTTTAGGGCCATGCAGACGCCTCTGAGCGGCCGAGTAGACTGTTTCGAGTGTTTATCCAACTGGATTAAAAAAATGTCCCCCCACACTTCTAAAACCAAAGTTGCGCCCCTGGATGAACAGGATGTACATGAACAGGATGAGTTTGCAAGCCAAACTATGGTAACTAGGCTACGGTAGCTAGTCTACAGTAGCTAGGCTACAACACTCCGCTTGTTATGTCAGAAAGCAGGTATAATGAAAAGAACACATATCTTATCTTATTGGTCCTCACTGTAAATGAACTAAAATCTCTTGTCTGTGTCTCTGTGATCTTTCATCACTGTTTTTGCTCACTGTCAGCTAACTTTCAATGAGGACAGGTTCGTTTACATATTGGAACACTGAAACTTTCTCCATCTCTTAAAGGGAGAGTAAGAGAGAGTGTTCTTCTCTGGCCTGTGAGGAGTCCTATGGTGGATATATAGCATGTTTATGGTCAGTCAGTGCAAGGCCAAGCTCTTTCTGAGAAGGTGACAGTGTTTCAGAGRTGACAGTGTTTCCGAGGTGACAGTGTTTAGGAGGTGACAGTGTTTCAGAGGTGACAGTGGTTCAGAGGTGACAGTGTTTCAGAGGTGACAGTGTTTAGGAGGTGACAGTGGTTCAGAGGTGACAGTGTTTAGGAGGTGACAGTGTTTCAGAGGTGACAGTGTTTCNGAGGTGACAGTGTTTCAGAGGTGACAGTGTTTCAGAGGTGACAGTGTTTCAGAGGTGACAGTGTTTGAGAGGTGACAGTGCTTCAGAGATGACAGTGTTTTACAGATGAAAAAGTGTTTCAGAGTTTCTCATGATGTACTACAGTGTTGGGATTAGTTACATGAAACAGTAATATATTACATATTCCAACACACGGAATGCAACAATGCAGTTTTTAATTAAGAAAAATAATAGTTAAGAAAAATGTTTACAAAATAAAATAAAAATAACACTAACGAGGCTATATACAGGGGGTACCGGTACAGAGTCAATGTGCGGGGATACAGGTTAGTCAAGGTAATTGAGGTAATATCGACATGTAGAGAGTTATTAAGTGACTATGCATAGATAATAACAGAGTAGCAGCAGCAACAAAAAAAAGGGGGGGACAATGTAAATAGTCCGGGTAGCCATGATTAGCTGTTCAGCTGTCTTATGGCTTGGAGGTAGAAGCTGTTAAGATGCCTTTTGGACCTAGACTAGTTACGTTTAACAAAAGTAACGTGTTATATTACTTTGTGTTACTTTCATGAAAAAGTAATGTGCCCTCTATACATTTCTATAGACAGCAGCTGTCTCCAAATAGCCTTTCTCCGTTCACTCGAGAACTGGAACACGTCGAGATCAGATCATGAAAACAAGCGCCCGGTATGATTCTGAATGTTACGCAAGTGTTAGGTGACAAAGTAACTATAATAATTTTACCCAATCTGTTACTTATAAAAGTAATCTGATTATATAAAGCGTTACTTTACTCCCATTACTCATAAAAGTAATCTGATTACGTAACACTACTTTTGTAACTCATTACCCCAAACACTGACCACAGGCAAGATTATAGCAGCTCTGACTGACATGAGAGAGAGGCAATCAACATCCACTGCCTAACAGACCACATTGAGAACATAAAACAGCAAGACAGAGAAACAACACACACAATCATTGCATTGTCTTTACACATTTCCCCCTCCCGATTTGACATTAAAGACGAGCCTGTGAGATCAAACAGGAAACGTAACAGTAATTGATGTTTGAGTAAAGTCACGACCCACGGAAATGGGAGCCTGTGGATGAAAGGGGAGCGGCATTTTCCAGGGGTGGACAAACAGATATCTTCTTGTTTGCCTTGAATAGAGCTCCTGAGATATAGAGGACCCCTGGCTCTCAGTGTCAGCCCTGCCAGATGAGCGTAGGGCAGCCAGGCACATCGGACTGGAGCCATCCATCCTCCCTTTCTCTTCACATCAGACTTGGAGGGGCCATTCCTGCGTCTAATCGTTAACCTGGCTGGGATGATCTGGGGCGTAGTCCCAGCCTGTTACCCTGGGCAGGTTACAGAGGCTCTTTGTGGTCTCTGTGGGGTCAGACACAGGCCAGATACAGCCTGGATTCCTCCTGTACATTCAGTCTTATTGGCTGTTGTCAGGCCCAGTCCAAAATGGTGTCTGTTTAATTGAAGGTGGTTACCTGGAGACATTTTAATAAAGACGCTAGAATTTGGTCGTCAGTTTGGGTGTTAATTGTGCAGCAGAGACATTAATCTATGGTCACTGGAGGAAGACAGCGAATGAATGTATGCAGACATTTTACCTTTACACAGAACCTTGAGTCTATCTCCTCCTGTCATTATAATGCAAGGTTATCATCATGGAGCCTATAGCACGGAGGGCCGGTACTGTTTATTCTATCTAAAGTACTGGATGGACAAGTCACATAGATAGAAGCAGCGATGTTCATATGTAGCAGAACGTGTCACAAGCTCTATCTCGCTCACTTCAGATCCATTACAGGTATACAGTACAGGGGAGTAGAACTACATCGAGCTGGAAGGGCTCACTCAAAGCTCTGTCTCACCCAAACAATTCCACTAGAGTGGCTTAGCAATTGTACACGTGAATTCAAAGAAATGAGAGGTAAGGAAGGGGTGGGGGGGGGGGCAGATTGCCTGTTGAGAACAATCCTGGACATAACATGTTTTTCAGCCAAAATGGACACTTGAGTGATTCTCAATTCTCA